>NC_053028.1:445267214-445567214 GCF_003073215.2 Triticum urartu
CCTTCCAAGAGGAGCAAGTCCACCGTGCCGGCGGCCCCCGTCCAACCGGAGGCGTCGGACAATATGTTGGAGGCGCTCCAAGGTGCCTCCATTGACGAGGAGCACCGCACTATTATGAGTGCAGTGGTCCAGAAGGTTCAGTCCGCCAAGAGCGGACTGACTGAAGCTTGTACTAGCCTTTTGACAGGCTTTGAGGTAAGTAAAGAATGTGTAAATAATAGTACCGCATAGACAGTAGCCCCTGATGCTCTGTTTGGCGTTCGGGAAGAAAAGCCGAATAGAGGATCAACTAGAATACGCAGGAGTCTAACAAAAATGAGTCAATATGCATATGCAGGCTTCCCTGCTTGCGTCCGCCGCACTGACTGTGGAAGTGGACCGCTTGAGCCTCGAGCGGTCCTCGAGCGGTCCGAGCAAGAGCTCGGGCGTGCCAAGAAGCAGCTCGAGGACAATGAAGGTAAGAAATACCATGTTTTTAAATATGTATAAAAGGGTGCAATTGCAAAGAATGACAGGATTATCGTGGCTATTTTAGGGGCCACGTCTGAAGTGGCGACCCTTAAGCAGGCGCTGGTCAAGGCCGAGAAGAGGGCGGCCTCGGAGCGCACCGAGCGGGAGAAGTATGAGGCCGAGGTTGGCAAGGTGCGGCAAGAGCTCCAGGCTCTCATGGAAAAACATGAGAGTTTGGAGCTTGACTCAAAGACGCGAGCGTCCGAGCTCGCGGTGGCTATTGAAAACGCCAAGTCTGCCAAGGCCGAATCCCAGAAGACCCTCCAGGAGTTGGATGAGGTGAAGAAGATAGCGATGGGTAAGGCATTCTGTATGCAAAGCAAACACATAAATGTGAGTTACTTGTTACTTACCCGAATCCAGAGCTCCCCAGGAGCGTTCGCAGATCTTCCCTGGAGTGTATCCGATGCCGCCGCATTCTACCGAGCCGAGGAGGGCAGCTCGACAGAGAAGGTGTTCTGGTCTTAGTATACTGAGGCCGGACACCCCGTGCCCCTGAGCGACCAGCTGAAGCAACTGGTCGAGCTTCACAAGGCGGCCGAACAGGCCATGAAGGGCCTCATTGTTCGGCTGTGGCCTGGAGGGGCTCTGCCTGGGAGCTATTTCGGGCTGGTGCAGCGGTTGGTGGAGGCCTGTCCAAGGCTTGAAGTCATCAAGCGCTCCGTCTGCATTGAAGGTGCCCGTAGGGCCCTTGCCCGTGCTAAGGTGCACTGGGGCAAGCTGGATGTTGAGAAGCTGGTGAAGGATGGGCCACCGCCGGGGAAAGAGCATCGCAAGCCCGAGAATTACTACAAGGATGTTCTGAAGGGTGCCTGCCTTGTGGCGGATGAATGTTCTAGGGATGTAATTTTTGAGTGAAACTTGCTCGTTTTGTCCTGTGCGCTGAAAACTTGTTTATATGCGCTAAGAAATGCTGTTGGAATTTAAAATATTACCTTCTGTGCGGTTGTTTATCAATTCTGAGAGATGGCGAGTCGTCGGCTTCTGCCCCCGTGCCGCTAGTGCTGGGGTGTTCGGGGATAAACCTGAGCGCTCTTTTTCCCATGTTTGGGTCCTTCGAGGGAGGCGCTCAGCCCAACGAACAAGGCAATCGGACTATAATGCGTGAACACTCTCACTTAGCCATAGAATTCTATAATTTTAAATTTCGGCGAAGCCCCTAGTATTCGGAAGACCGAGTTCGGGGCGCTATCCACGCCTTGGCCGGATAGAGCCGGCTCCTCGCCCTAAGCGGCATAAGTCTTTAGGGACTCGAAAAACCTCTCGAATAGTGACCAGCTCTCGCTTCATCATGACAGTCAGTTTTAGCTTTCTCCACTGAGGTGCTCGACCCAGCTCAACTGGGGCACAATCGCAGTGGTTCTCCTAGTGCTACCTTAGCCGATATAGCGGAACGTAAGGCACCAAAACATAGGAGCCGGGCAAACCCAACTATTGGCCCAAGACATGAATCGGAGCCGATGCATATAATGCTATAAGTTCGGGGTGCCGCACTTGTTAAAGTGTTCGTACTTCTCACACCATATTGAGGGGTACTAAAGCCCCTGGCATATTTTGGCCGTACCAACGTGTACGGGTGCAACATGTCGTTAAGGAACATATATAAAGAAAAAAGGTAATGCAAAAATAGACGAAAGCTATGCATTGTTTATTAAAAAGGGCTGCGATCAAAGCAGAACGATACAAATAATGCGATAAGTGGAAGGACTAGTTAACATGTCCGTTCCAGGGGCAAGCTGCGGAATAGTATGCGGAACAGGTATACTGCTTGTGATAGAGACCACCTGGGAGTTCCGTACTGCGGCGTGGCTTGTCTGCTTCCCTAGTTCTTGCATCATTTGTGCGGCAATTGAACTGCCGAACAGGCCTTCCGAAGGATGGATTCCTGAAAGTAAGAGAAAATAAAAAAAAATCGGCAGCCCCTGGTACGGTTTAAGCCGTATTTTTGGGCGTGCCGTGATTGTGCCCCTCCCCCTGTACCCATGGTATCTCTAGCGAGGGTTGGGGTTGGGGCCGCATTGCTACGCCTGCTCAGATCGTGCCAGGCGGTCTTGTTGTAGGTTACTCCGGGCGTGCTTGACGGTGTCTGGTCGTTTAGTGTCCGGACTAGAGAACTACCTGGAGAGGCTGCTTTGTACTTCCGCTGCAAGGGCCGCCGTGTGCTCCTCCGTTCGAAGGGAGCGTTTGGTGTTTCCATTGACCGTAATTACTCCTCGAGGGCCTGGCATCTTGAGCTTAAGGTATGCGTAATGCGGTACCGCATTGAACTTAGCGAATGCGGTTCGCCCGAGCAATGCATGATAACCACTGCGAAACGGGACTATGTCGAAGATTAACTCCTCGCTTCGGAAATTATCCGGGGATCCGAAGACCACTTCAAGTGTGACTGAGCCTGTACAGTTGGCCTCTACACCTGGTATTACGCCTTTAAAGGTCGTTTTGGTGGGCTTAATCCTCGAGGGATCTATGCCCATTTTCTGCACTGTATCCTGGTAAAGCAGGTTCAGGCTGCTGCCGCCGTCCATAAGGACTCTAGTGAGATGAAATCTGTCAATAATTGGGTCTAGAACCAATGCGGCGAATCCTCCATGACGGATGCTAGTGGGATGGTCCCTTCGACCAAAGGTGATCGGGCAGGAGGACCATGGGTTGAACTTTGGGGCGACTGGCTCTACCGCGTATACGTCCCTTAACGCGCGCTTCCGCTCCCTTTTGGGGACGTGGGTTACGTATATCATGTTCACCGTCCGCACTTGTGGGGGAAAACCCTTCTGTCCATTGTTGTTCGGCGGCCGGGGCTCCTCGTCGTCATCGCTATGCAGCCCCTTGTCTTTGTTTTCGGTGTTTAACTTGCCTGCCTGCTTGAACACCCAACAATCCCTGTTGGTGTGATTGGCCGTCTTTTCGGGGGTGCCATGTATCTGGCACAAGCGGTTGAGGATTCGGTCCAAACTGGACGGGCCCCTAGGATTCCTTTTGAATGGCTTTTTCCGCTGACCGGATTTAGAGCCTCTGAATCCGGCATTAACTGCCGTATCCTCAGCATTGTCGCCATTAATGCGGCGCTTCTGCTTGTTGCGACGCGACCTGCCACTACTGTCCCTGGTGTCCGAATTACCAGGGTTCTTGGTCATATTGTTGCTACGAGCAAGCCAGCTGTCTTCTCCCGCGCAAAAGCGGGTCATGAGTGTCGTGAGTGCTGCCATAGATTTCGGCTTTTCCTGTCCAAGGTGCCGGGCCAGCCACTCATCACGGATATTGTTTTTGAAGGCTGCTAGGGCCTCAGCGTCCAGACACTCGACTATTTGATTTTTCTTTGTTAGGAACCGTGTCCAGAATTGCCTGGCCGATTCCTCTGGCTGCTGAATTACGTGACTTAGGTCATCGGCGTCTGGGGGTCGCACATAAGTGCCCTGGAAATTGTCGAGGAATGCGGCTTCCAGGTCCTCCCAACAACTGATTGATCCTGTTGGCAAGCTGTTAAGCCAATGCCGAGCTGGTCCTTTAAGCTTGAGTGGGAGGTATTTGATGGCGTGGAAATCATCGTCGCGGGCCATGTGGATATGAAGGAGATAATCCTCGATCCATACCGTAGGATCTGTTGTGCCATCATATGATTCAATGTTTACGGGTTTGAAAACCCTCGGGGATTTGATGATCCATTATTTCGTCTGTAAAGCATAGTGGGTGTGCGGCGCCTCTGTACTGGGTGATATCATGACGTAGCTCCAATGAGCTGTGTTCGGCCCTGCCGAATTTGTGGCTGGCGTGACGGTTACCGTCTCGAGCCGTGGGGCGCCCACGCGATCCGTAGATCGATCTTGTTTGCCTTGCCTTGTCCTCCAACATGTCTCGTAAGTCCGGCGCATATTCCCGTGCCTTGGTACGGGGTGCGGCTTGAGTGGAGGGCCGAGAGGCCTCTCTGTCGCGACCACGAGGTGGCCGGTCGGCCGCATCAAGTGCTTCCTCCTCTAATCGGGGTAGCAACCTGCGCTTTGGGTAGCTCTTGGAGGGGCGTTCGAGTTTATGCTCTTCGACCGCAAGGACTTCAGTCCATCCGTCGACCAACTAATCTTGATCAGCTCTAAGCTGTTGCTGTTTTTCTTGAGGCTTCTTGCCGTGGCCATAAGCCTGCGTTGAAAACGCTCTTGCTCGACGGGATCCTCTGGCACGACGAATTCGTCGTCGTCGAGGCTTGCCTCGTCTTCGGAGGGAGGCATATAATTATCGTCCTCGACCTCTATGCCTGCCGCTCTCTCATGAGGGCTGGTTTCTCCATCCTCCTGTGCTAAATCTTGCTGGAGGGGGTTTTCTTCGGCGCTTTCCGGAGTATTATTATCTCCCGTGCTGGAATCACCGTGTTTGTTTTGGCGGGATTTTGAGCGGCGCCGCTGATGCCGGCGCTTAGGCTGTTTCTTGGAGGGGTCATCCTCCGCTGTTCCATTGCCATCTCCCTCTTTTGGGGTGTCCACCATGTATATGTCATACGATGAGGTGGCTTTCCAGGGCCTAGTAGGCGCTGGTTCTTCATCATCTCCTTCATCGGCGTCCATACCGTCGATGTCCTCGGAGTCGAAGTCGAGCATGTCGGTTAAGTCATCGACAGTGGCTACAAAGTGGGTGGTGGGTGGGCTTTGAATTTCTTCATCGCCCGTACCCCAACCTTGCTGACCGTAGTCCGGCCAGGGCTCTCTTGATAAAGAGAGAGACTTCAGTGACTTCAGGATATCGCCGAAAGGCGAGTGCTGAAAGATGTCCGCGGTAGTGAACTCCATGATCGGCACCCAATCGGATTCGATCGGTAGGGGCGCGGAGGGTTCGGAGTCCGGCTCCTTGGAGTCACGAGTCTTGCAGAGTACGGGGCTGGTGCTTGGCTCAATCGCCGTTGGGGTCGCAGCCCCCGAGGTGGCGTCCAACCGCCCATCCTCAATCAGCGCAGTTGGCTCCGAATTAAGGGTCGGAGCCGATGCGGGTGCGGCCTCCAGGGCTCTGTTCGGCGGCAGAGCTAGATCATTCCCGTCGTGACAGTGCGGCGTGCTCAGCAGTGGCTCGAATCCGTCGAAGATCAAGTCCCCGCGGATGTCAGCCGTGTAGTTTAAACTTCCAAATCTGACCTAACGGCCAGGGGCGTAGCTTTCGATCTACTCCAGACGGCCAAGCGAATTGGCCCGCGGTGCGAAGCCACCGAAGACGAAGATCTGTCCGGGGAGGAAGGTCTCACCCTGGACTGCATCGCTATCGATGATCGTAGGAGCCATCGAGCCTGACGGCAATGACATAGAGGAACTCTCAATGAAAGCACCAATGTCGGTGTCAAAACCGGCGGATCTCGGGTAGGGGGTCCCGAACTGTGCGTCTAGGCCGGATGGTAACAGGAGGCAAGGGACACGAAGTTTTACCCAGGTTCGGGCCCTCTCGATGGAGGTAAAACCCTATGTCCTGCTTGATTAATATTGATGATATGGGTAGTACAAGAGTAGATCTACCACGAGATCGAGGAGGCTAAACCCTAGAAGCTAGCCTATGGTATGATTGTTGATGTGTATGTTGTCCTACGGACTAAAACCCTCCGGTTTATATAGACACCAGGTAGGGTTAGGGTTACACAAAGTCGGTTACAATGGTAGGAGATCTTCATATCCGTATCGCCAAGCTTGCCTTCCACGCCAAGGAAAGTCCCTTCCGGATATGGGACGGAGTCTTCAATCTTGTATCTTCATAGTCCAGGAGTCCGGCTGAAGGTATAGTCCGGCTATCCGAACACCCCCTAATCCAGGACTCCCTCAGAGATCAACCCCGACAAGTACATCGACATCCAGCGCAAATGGAGAGTTCCGTTCAAGGGAAGAAAGAGGTACCACTCTTTGGCTGATGTTGTAGGGAGCGTGATCCACCCATTATACAAACAGATGAAGAATAAGATTAACAGGGTTGAAGACCATAAACTGTGTGGGGGATCAGCCCACTGCCAACTTACCTCATCGAGTATGCAGCGATAGATGCGTACGCCACCTATGAGTTGTGGAAGAGAATTAAAAACATCAGAGAAGGTCTGGAGAGTGCAAAAGAGGCAGAGAAGAATTATGACGATCCCTACTACGGCTACTAGTGATGATGAAAACTTAGAAAACTGGCCTTGGAGTTGCTTGTGTTTCTGCTTATCCTTTCTATTGTTTCAGGTTCGTAGTTTACTTCTGTTAGAATGAAGCAGTTTTTAATGTTATGTGTATCAGGTTAAACAAGTTTGCTTATGTCAAGTTTGTAGTTTGTTTTTGTGATTGAACAAGTTATTTAGCTTGCTAAGAACTATGTTTATTCAACAATCATGTGATTTTGAAGTAGTTATGTTGCTCTTTACTCTAAGAACAACAAAATACAAAGCAGTCTTTGGACGCTAAGTACAATTTAGTTGTGCACACAAGCGTGGCTTCTCGAGGAGCGGCAGGAGTGGCATGGGTCAGAATACACATTTAGAGAGGCACAAGTTTGTAGTCTCTAGAGTCACCGACGTGGGTTACTACAGGGGCTGGAGGCACGGAAGTGAAGTCTATACAGAAATGAAGGCATCACAAGCATCCAGAGGCACGTGGACGGAGTAGGAGAGGTGAGCTCCGAATACATAGTTACAGGGTCATGGTTTGGAAGTGTGCAGAGCCAAGGGTGTGTGACACCATGGGGCATGTAAGAGTCATGGCTGTTGTCGTGTGAGGGAGGCACCTGGATGCAGGTACGCAAGGCACGAGATTGCGGCTTCTCGATGCACGGGTATCAACCTTGTGGATGCACAATAGTGTGGTGGCAGAGGCATGTGTCGGAATGCTCAGTTAGAGATGCGCGGTTGTGATGTTTGTGAAGAGACACGGGCGTGGTACCACGACCATGTAAGAGTCGCGGGGCGTGACACGTTAGGCACGTGGATGCAGACACGGAAGGCACGAAGGTGAAGCCACAAGAGGCACGAAAGTGGGTTTTTTGTTGTTGCAAACAATTATCAATCATGTGGATGCACAAAAGTGTGGTACCAGAGGCATGCTTCCGAATACATAGTTAGGAAGTCACGGTTGTGAAGCCTCTAGAGAGTCACGCATGTCTTTCATCACGGGCATGGAGTGGTGTGGGGCTTTGAGAGGCATCATTGGCCCTCAACCCTCTGGATGCATGGTGGTGTGGTAGGAGAGGCTTGCTTGCTAATACTGAGATAGGGAGGCACCATTGTGGATGCACATGTGTGAGGTCTCTAATGACGTGAGTGGGTGGCACCACATGCATTTGTTCGAATACTCATTTAGAGAGTCACGTCTGTACTCAAGCCATATGCATGCTGTAGGTTGGTGGCATTCGGCATCACACAGTTGCAGAGAGGGGGAATGTTTGTGAAACATCAAAGTCACCGGCGGTCACGTGTGACGGCATGAGGTGTATGTAGAGTCACGACGCGTCGACGTGACGCACGTATGTCTAGGGACGGACTTGGGGCTTTATGGGGCATGGTCATCAACCGCCTGGATCGATAGTCGTGAAGTGTCTAGGGGCACCGGCTTGTGTTCGAATGCTTGGTTACAAAAGAAACAAGGAACTACATCAATAAAAAGAGTTTGTTGTTTATTATCACAGTATGATGTGCGGTTAAACCATTTTTCTGAGGTTTCGATGGAGCTAGGCTCGTTCGCTTATCAACAACTTTTTATACCCTGATGTCGCTGTAGATCTTTCTAATCTCATCGCCCATTTTGCTGGGTTCGATTGTATTCTTTTGCTAAATAATAGCATGCATAGTTGTTCTGCTTTCCATTGTTCCGTGTGATCCTACAAAAAGTTCAGCAAAACAAGGAGAAAAAACACATCAAAATTAGTTCATGCAGTTGTATGGTATCTAGCATATTTAGTGCGAGTTTTCAGCGAAAACTTACGTCGAAATTATCTATCTCTTCGATGAAGTGGTTGCCATCAAAGAGATGCGCGAACCTTAGAATAGCAAATGGGGTTTCACCTTTGTTTACCTTTGGAACGCCTTGTAAAAAATGAACTTCCCATCTAGTCTTTTCCTTTTCGATTTTTTCACTGAGTAATATTTCGTATACTTCTTTAAACCTGGGTACCTGGGAATTGCATATTGTTTTGTTTTAGAGAGACATGTGGTGTAATTTGTAAAACTGAAAGATGATCTTATTTACAATTCTTACCAGTTTGTCTTTATGGTTGTGGTATTTCTTATGCTCCTTTTCTTTGTTGGTTTCATTGATTTCCATGTCAGCAATTGGCTTACTTAGTTTGCCATCATGCACGTGTCGATCACGTTGATTTTTTAGGTATTCTTGCCTCTTCAATTCTTCAAGAGATGTTTCTTCAGGTTCGATGATTTGAAGTTTTCTTGTATATCTGTCGAGCACGAATAGTGTGTATCGATCTTCCTTTTCAAGTGGCATGAATACCTGCAGTACAAAAGTTTTATTGTTAGAGGAGAGTTTAGAATATACTCCCTCCGTAAACTAATATAAGAGTGTTTAGATCACTATTTTAGTGATCTAAACACTCTTATATTAATTTACAAAGGGAGTAGTATTCTGTGTGAAATGCTTATTTTTATTTTGTTGTATGGAAAACACTATTACCATTTTTGCTGTTTTGAGCTTCTCTGATTGACATTTCTTAAGGAACAAGGGAACCAAGTTATCCTTCTCTCGTATGAAATCATATCTGAAGTTCTTCATAGCTTTTGTTTTATCCTTTAAACCCAGAATATGCTGCAGGCAACAAATAAAAAACGATAACAACGAGTTAGAAAAAATAGATCGGTACCAAGAGATTAAACAATCGTTGCAAAAAGATGAGTTTATATGATCGTTTTTTTTTGAAATTTACCTCTGCAAAGCTTGGGCCTAATAATAGTCTATGTCTTTTGTGTATAGTTTGGTTGCTTTCCCATGCTTCTGCTAACTCATCGAGCACCTTCTTTTCCATACCTTGATGTTTTTTCTTCTTTGCAGGCCCAAATACTTCCTTTAGGTTTGATCCAGTAAGAGTTGTGTTGTTGCTCTCTGAATGATGTCGCAAGAATACTACTTTTCTGCTTACAGGCATGACAGTAGAAGAAATTTTTCTTGAGAAAGTCATTAACTAGCAAGCTGATAAACAGGAATTTAAGGTTCTTTCTAGTTTCCTATCTTATTTGTGTGATTGCTGCCTAACTTTAACTAATTTCAGGTGTAAAAGGAACCAAGTTACCTTTTGAATTTCTCCTGCCATGTGTCACTCATGACTATGTCGTAGAGCTCGTTCGCCTTATCCACGTGTTTAAACGAATGCCGGTGTCGCAGGTATTTCTTGCTGCTCCCTGATTGATGCTGATTTTTTCGTCTCGCTCTATCAAAATAAATAAAAAATTATGGCCGTTGTTTCTAAAATAAATATTTGAAGCTCTTGTCATGTTGACTAATGGTAAAAATGAAAATAGTTACATTACCTTTCATGGGCGAAAAAAGGTTTGTAGTCTCTGGTTTGAAATCTTTGAGTTTTCCAGGAAGTTGATGGTGCTTTATTTGGTTGGTTTTACCGAATACAAGTGTGAATACATACGCTGGTTTTCATTCGGCATCCACCTTGCTGGGCTGCAGGCATGTCAAAATGTATGGTTTATAGTTCGTGTTGTTCACGATTGTTGATAAACTAATTACGGTAATAAAGAAATCAACTTCTTTGACGTGTATGTACTGGTAACTTACATGAAAATCCTCTCTGTCCTTGACCAGTTCTTTCCCATTATAGTATTTCGCAATTGGGCCGTGAAGTGACCGCATTGTGTTCCTTCTTGCTTTGGTGTGCAGACCCTGTGAGGCCTTTCTGCTATCCTTTCCCAGCCTGGTTCGTTCTTGTGTTTTAGTTTGTGGTACTTGTTCATCAACACGGACATCCTTCTCATATGTGATTGCATTATGGTTTTGTTGTTTGGGTGCGACATTGAGAACAGTAAGAGTATCATACTATCACGAGGAAAAGAGTAAATCAATGTACAAAAGTACGTACAAGTTCTGCTCGATGCACGTGGTGTTGGCTCCAAGACAAATCGACGTAGTTTACATAGTTCAGTGAGTCAAGAATGTCGATGCTATCTCTGTACTTGTTTAGTACATAGAGCATGTAGGTATCATGATCTACGTTGAGAGAGGAGATCATTGTTGATGTAAAAATTGAATTTCATTTATTTGTTGAAGCTCAAGGAGAATAGGTCATGTGTTCAGTAATAATACTGAACTTACCATCTTCGAATGCAGGATGTTTTTACCACCCACGAGGAGTTCAAATCCTTTTATTGCATCGTCCTCGTTGAATTCTGATAGCTCTCCTTTATTATAATTGAGACCGAGCACCAGCTTCAAGAAAGAGAGTGGGTGGTTTTAGTTAAATATACAACGCGATACTATACTTGCTCTATACTAGCAGCAGAACAACTCGTAGCAGCAGAATACTTCTAGCAGCGGAACAACAATGAAGGTGGTGAACTCCACTCCGCAGGGACTCTGGCTGGGACACGATCTGGCTCGCACGCACGGCAACCTCAACAAGCAATCAAGCAATCATGGCATCACCTGCAATCTGGCATGACACGCATGGCCAGTACATTGAATGTACTTGCAAGCTCACAACAACCATAAACATCAAGGCAAGACAATAACATAGCATTAACAAGTTAATTAATTAACAACTACCATGATGAAACAACTACTAAGCATGGTATGAAACTGATACAATACTAATAAATCACCATCTCAGATCTCCATAACCATATCTCTCTTGGCTAATAGGCCAAGCAATATATCTCGATCACCTTGTGATCAAAACCAAACGGTGATCTTTCCAAGGATCACAACCAGGACCAACACTTGGTCTCAAACGGTGATCTTTCCGGCGATCATTAGCATGACCAACACTTGGTCTCCAACATCATCAACATCCTGCCAATCTGTACTGCTCAAAATATCAACATATAAATCACCTATAAGTCATTCCGTCATGTGAGTGTTGATCGAACGGTATGACCTAGTACGAACCCATGCCCATTACCGAGGACGCGGCTATCGATAGATTAAACACACACACTCTTGATACGTCTCCAACGTATCTATAATTTTTGATTGCTCCATGCTATATTATCTACTGTTTTGGATGTTTATGGGCTTTATTATACACTTTTATATCATTTTTGGGACTAACCTATTAACCCAGAGCCCAGTGCCAGTTTTTGTTTTTACCCTGTTTTAGGGTTTCGAAGAAAAGGAAAACCAAATGGAGTCCAATTGACCTGAAACTTCACGGAACTCATTTTTGGAAGGAAAGAATCCTAGAAGACTTGGAGTGCACGTCGAGGGATCTACGAGGAGGTCACGAGGCAGGGGGGTACACCCACCCCCTGGGCGCGCCCTCCACCCTCGTGAGCCCCTCGTGCCCCCCCCCCTGACGTACTTCTCCCGCCTATATATCTCCATATACCCTAAAAACATCCGTGAGCACAATAGATCAGGAGTTCCGCCGCCAGAAACCTTCGTAGCCACCGAAAGCCAATCTAGACCCGTTCCGGCGCCCTGCCGGAGGGGGAATCCTTCTCCGGTGGCCATATTCATCATGCCGGTGCTCTCCATGACGAGAAGGGAGTAGTTCTCCCTCGGGGATGAGGGTATGTACCAGTAGCTATGTGTTTGATCTCTCTCTCTCTCGTGTTCTTGAGATGATGCGATCTTGATGTATCGCGAGCTTTGCTATTATAGTTGGATCCTATGATGTTTCTTCCCCCCTCTACTCTCTTGTAATGGATTGAGTTTTACCTTTGAAGTAATCTTATCGGATTGAGCCTTTAAAGATTTGAGAACACTTGATGTATGTCTTGCCGTGCGTATCTGTGGTGACAATGGGATACCACGCGATTCACTTGATGTATATTTTGGTGACCAACTTGCGGGTTCCGCCCATGAACCTATGCATAGGGCTTGGCACACGTTTTCGTCGTGATTCTCCGGCAGGAACTTTGGGGCACTCTTTGAGGTTCTATGTGTTGGTTGAATAGATGAATCTGAGATTGTGCGATGCATATCGTATAATCATACCCACGGATACTTGAGGTGACATTGGAGTATCTAGGTAACATTAGGGTTTTGGTTGATTTGTGTCTTAAGGTGTTATTCTAGTATGAACTCTAGGGCTGTTTGTGACACTTATAGGAATAGCCCACCGGATTGATTGGAAAGAATAACTTTGAGGTGGTTTCGTACCCTACCATAATCTCTTCGTTCGTTCTCCGCTGTTAGTGATTTTGGAGTGACTCTTTGTTGCATGTTGAGGGATAGTTATGTGATCCAATTATGCTATTATTGTTGAGGGAACTTACACTAGCGAAAGTATGAACCCTAGGCCTTGTTTCCTAGCATTGCAATACCGTTTACGCTCACTTTTATCATTCGTTACCTTGCTTTTTTTATATTTTCAGATTACAAATACCTTTATCTACCATCCATATACCACTTGTATCACCATCTCTTCGCCGAACTAGTGCACGTATACAATTTACCATTGTATTGGGTGTGTTGGGGACACAAGAGACTCTTTGTTATTTGGTTGCAGGGTTGCTCGAGAGAGACCATCTTCATCCTATGCCTCCTACGGATTGATAAACCTTAGGTCATCTACTTGAGGGAAATTTGCTACTGTCCTACAAACCTCTGCACTTGGAGGCCCAACAATGTCTACAAAAAGAAGGTTGTGTAGTAGACATCAAGCTCTTTTCTGGCGCCGTTGCCGAGGAGGTTAGTGCTTGAAGGTATATCTTTAGATCTTGCAATCGAGTCTTTTAGTTTCTTGTTTTATCACTAGTTTAGTTTATAAAATAAAACTATAAAAAAGTGGAATTGAGTTTGTCTCATACGCTTCACCTTTTTAATATCTTTCGTGAGTATGATGGAAAGGATAATTGTGCTCAAGTGCTAGAAGAAGAAATCTATAAAATGTTTGGCACTAAATATTTGAATGATGAGCATGATTGCAATGTTGTTAGTACGAATTCTTTGAATATCCATGATACTAATGATGATTGCACTAGTTATGATGAAAATGTCTCCTATAAACATGTCAATTTTTGTGGAGTGCATTGGGTTTGTAAGTACACACCAAATAGGGAAGATAGATATTGCAAGAGGCATAAGTACTTAGAAACTGAATTGTTGCAAGAAAGTCTTGATGATTGTGCTGAAAAATTCAATATTTTTCGCGCCCCTTGTGAACTTTGCAATGAACATGGTCATTTAAATCTCCAATGCAAATTGTTTCATGACCGAATCGTATCCAAAAATTGTGATAATTTGATTACCCTTGAGCATCATAAAGAGCTTAGTCTTATTTTGGGGTATGAGGAAATGAAACATATAACTGAGGGTATTCCAAAGTTTAATCTTGATAGATTTCTTGATTTTGATCTAGAGAAAATTTATATGTATTGTGCGGTGAATTGTATTGAAAATCCTTATATTGCCAACTACATAAAGAAAAGAAAACAAATAGAAGATGAAGAGAAATGATAATGAAAGGGAAGAGACTTCCCAATATCCTCCTATTATTTCTTATGATGAATCAGGTAACGAGGAGGAGCCTCCTATTCAACCAATCTCATTAATAAGGAGCTCCAAAAAGAGGATTGAACCCACACATGATGTGGTGAAGAAGAAGAAAAGAAAAAGGAAGAGAGGTAAGAAGATATCTCTCCCAAATAATGCTGCTCCTATTACTATTGGGCCTTATGAAAATATAATTGTGGAAGATAATGATACTTCTTATGATCTTGAAAGTCTTTTTGGCACTTGCTTGGAAGAATTTGATAATTGCTATACTATTGGTGCTATCCATACTATTAATTATGAGAGTGATTATGCTTATGATATGAAAAGGCCCAAGCTTGGGGATGCTATGTTTGATGAAAATGATGTTTTTGAGAATATATTTGCTGCAATTAATGTTTGTCCCAAGCTTGGGGATGCTACGTTTAATGAAGATGATATTTTTAGTCTCCCAAGTTTTGATATGCAAATTTATAATGATGATAGCATGCCTCCTACCTATGATGATTATTGTGATGATACTTATACTATAAAAAGTAGTGATTATATTTATAAAACTTGTCATGATTATGGTTACCCATTTTCTGAACATTACTCTTTTAATGTGGAAACAATTTATAGTATTCGAGTGTCTTATGATACTCCCACTATTCCGAATGAGAAGAATTTTGCTTATGTGGAGAGTAGTAAATTTTCTATGCTTGTAGACCATGAAAAGAATGCTTTAGGTGCTAGTTATATCGTTGAATTCATTCATGATGCTACTGAAAATTATTATGAGGGAGGAATATATGCTTGTAGGAATTGCAATAATATCAAGTTTCCTCTCTATGTGCTTAAAGTTTTGAAGTTATGCTTGTTTTGCCCTCCTATGCTAGTTGATTATTATTCCCATAAGTTGTTTGCTCACAAAATCCCTATGCATAGGAAGTGGGTTATACTTAAATGTCCTAGTCATATTCTTCAAGATGCTCTCTTTATGTTTCAATTCTTATCCTTTATGTGAGAATCGTTGAAATCATCATGCCTAGCTAGGGGCGTTAAACGATAGCGCTTGTTGGGAGGCAACCCAACTTTATTTTTGTTCCTTGATTTTTGTTCCTGTTTAGTAATAAATAATTCATCTAGCCTCTGTTTAGATGTGGTTTTATGCTTTTAATTAGTGTTTGTTCCAAGTAGAACCTTTGGGAAGACTTGGTGAAAGTCCTGTTGATCTTGCTGTAAAAAAACAGAAACTTTAGCGCTCACGAGAACTACTGCCATTTTTATTTGGAGAGTGATATTTAGTTAATTCTTTTTGCATATGATTAATAGACAAATTCCTCAGGTCCAGCAATTTATTTGAGAATTTTATGAGGTCCATAAGTATACGTTTGATTCAGATTACTACAGGCTGTTCTGTTTTTGACATATTCTGTTTTCTATGTGTTGTTTGCTTATTTTGATGAATCTATGAGTAGTATCGGAGGGTATGAACCATAGAGAAGTTGGAATACAGTAAATATTACACTAATATAAATAAAGAATGAGTTCATTACAGTACCTAAGTGGTGATTTATTTTCTTATACTAACGGAGCTTATGAGTTTTCTGTTAAGTTTTGTGTTGTGAAGTTTTCAAGTTTTGGGTAAAGATTCGATGGACTGTGGAATAAGGAGCGGCAAGAGCCTAAGCTTGGGGATGCCCAAGGCACCCCAAGGTAATATTCAAGTATAGCCAAGAGCCTAAGCTTGGGGATGCCCCGGAAGGCATCCCCTCTTTCGTCTTCGTTCATCGGTAACTTTACTTGGAGCTATATTTTTATTTACCACATGATATGTGTTTTGCTTGGAGCGTCATTTTATTTTCTTTAGTTTTGCTTGATGTTTGAATAAAATACCAATATCTGAAATTATTAAATGTTATAGAGTCTTCACATAGTTGCATAATTATTCAACTACTCACTAATCTTCATTTATATCTTTCGGAGTAGTTTGTTGTTTTCTCTAGTACTTCACTTATATCTTTTAGAGCATGGTGGTAGTTTTATTTTATAGAAATAGATGAACTCTCGTGCTTCACTTATATTATTTTGAGAGTCTTAAATAGCATGGTAGTTTGCTTAATAATCCTGATATGCTAGGTATTCAAGATTAGTAAAAAAAATTCCTATGAGTGCATAGAATACTAAGAGAAGTTTGATGCTTGATGATTGTTTTGAGATATGGAGGTAATAATATCAAAGTCGTGCTAGTTGAGTAGTTGTGAATTTGAGAAATGCTTGTGTTGAAGTTTTCAAGTCCCGTAGCATGCACATATGGTAAACGTTGTGTAACAAATTTGAAACATGAGGTGTTATTTGATTGTCTTCCTTATGAGTGGCGGTCGGGGACAAGCGATGGTCTTTTCCTACCAATCTATCCCCGTAGGAGCATGCGCGTAGTGCCGAGGTTTTTGATGACTTGTAGATTTTTGCAATAAGTATGTGAGTTCTTTATGACTAATGTTGAGTCCATGGATTATACTCACTCTCACCCTTCCATCCTTGCTAGCCTCTTCGGTACCGTGCATTGCCCTTTCTCACATTGAGAGTCGGCGCAAACTTCGCCGGTGCATCCAAACCCTGTGATATGATACGCTCTTTCACACATAAACCTCCTGATATCTTCCTCAAAACAGCCACCATACCTACCTATTATGGCATTTCCATAGCCATTCCGAGATATATTGCCATGCAACTTTCCATCATTCCATTCATCATGACACATTCATCATTTTCATATTGATTAGCATGATCATGTAGTTGACATAGTATTTGTGGCAAAGCCACCGTTCATAATTCTTTCATACATGTCACTCTTGGTTCATTGCATATCCCGGTACACCGCCGGAGGCATTTATATAGAGTTATCTTTGTTCTAGTATCGAGTTGTAATCATTGAGTTGTAAATAAATAGAAGTGTGATGATCATCATTATTAGAGCATTGTCCCAAGTGAGGAATAAAAAAAAAGAGGCCAAAAAAAAGAGAAGGCCCCCCAAAAAGAGAAAGGCCATAAAAAAAGAAAAGACCCAAAAAATGAGAGAAAAAGAGAGAAGGGACAATGTTACTATCCTTTTACCACACTTGTGCTTCAAAAGTAGCACCATGATCTTCATAGTAGAGAGTCTCTCATGTTATCACTTTCATATACTAGTGGGAATTTTTCATTATAGAACTTGGCTTGTATATTCCAACAATGGGCCTCCTCAAGTGCCCTAGGTCTTCGTGAGCAAGCAAGTTGGATGCACACCCACTAGTTTCTTTTGTTGAGCTTTCATACATTTATAGCTCTAGTGCATCCGTTGCATGGCAATCCCTACTCCTTGCATTAACATCAATCGGTGGGCATCTCCGTAGCCCATTGATTTGCCTCGTTGATGTGAGACTTTCTCCTTTTTGTCTTCTCCACATAACCCCCCTCATTATATTCTATTCCACCCATAGTGCTATATCCATGGCTCGCGCTCATGTATTGCGTGAAAGTTTATAGGTTTGAGATTACTAAAGTATGAAACAATTGCTTGGCTTGTCATCGGGGTTGTGCATGATGAGAGCATTCTTGTGTGACAAAAATGAAACATGACTAAACTATATGATTTTGTAGGGATGAACTTTCTTTGGCCATGTTATTTTGAGAAGACATAATTGCTTAGTTAGTATGCTTGAAGTATTATCATTTTTATGTCAATATGAACTTTTGTCGTGAATCTTTTGGATCTGAATATTCATACCACAATTAAGAAGAATTACATTGATATTATGCCAAGTAGCACTCCGCATCAAAAATTCTGTTTTTATCATTTACCTACTCGAGGACGAGCAGGAATTAAGCTTGGGGATGTTGATACGTCTCCAACGTATCTATAATTTTTGATTGCTCCATGCTATATTATCTACTGTTTTGGATGTTTATGGGCTTTATTATACACTTTTATATCATTTTGGGACTAACCTATTAACCAGAGCCCAGTGCCAGTTTCTATTTTTACCCTGTTTTAGGGTTTCGAAGAAAAGGAAAACCAAACGGAGTCCAATTGACCTGAAACTTCACGGAACTCATTTTTGGAAGGAAAGAAGCCCAGAAGACTTGGAGTGCACATCGGGGGATCTGCGAGGAGGTCACGAGGCAGGAGGGCGCGCCCACCCCCTGGGCGCGCCCTCCACCCTCGTGAGCCCCTCGTGCCCCCCCTGATGTACTTCTTCCGCCTATATATCTCCATATACCCTAAAAACATCCGTGAGCACAATAGATCGGGAGTTCCGCCACCAGAAGCGTTCATAGCCACCGAAAGCCAATCTAGACCCGTTCGGGCGCCCTGCCGGAGGGGGAATCCTTCTCCGGTGGCCATCTTCATCATCCCGGTGCTCTCCATGACGAGGAGGGAGTAGTTCTCCCTCGGGGCTGAGGGTATGTACCGGTAGCTATGTGTTTGATCTCTCTCTCTCTCTCTCGTGTTCTTGAGATGATACGATCTTGATGTATCGCGAGCTTTGCTATTATAGTTGGATCCTATGATGTTTCTTCCCCCCTCTACTCTCTTGTAATGGATTGAGTTTTCCCTTTGAAGTAATCTTATCGGATTGAGTCTTTAAAGATTTGAGAACACTTGATGTATGTCTTGCCGTGCGTATCTGTGGTGACAATGGGATACCACGTGATTCACTTGATGTATGTTTTGGTGACCAACTTGCGGGTTCCGCCCATGAACCTATGCATAGGGGTTGGCACACGTTTTCGTCGTGATTCTCCAGTAGGAACTTTGGGGCACTCTTTGAGGTTCTATGTGTTGGTTGAATAGATGAATCTGAGATTGTGTGATGCATATCGTATAATCATACCCACGGATACTTGAGGTGACATTGGAGTATCTAGGTGACATAAGGGTTTTGGTTGATTTGTGTCTTAAGGTGTTATTCTAGTACGAACTCTAGGGCTGTTTGTGACACTTATAGGAATAGCCCACCGGATTGATTGGAAAGAATAACTTTGAGGTGGTTTCGTACCCTACCATAATCTCTTCGTTCGTTCTCCGCTATTAGTGACTTTGGAGTGACTCTTTGTTGCATGTTGAGGGATAGTTATGTGATCCAATTATGCTATTATTGTTGAGGGAACTTACACTAGCGAAAGTATGAACCCTAGGCCTTGTTTCCTAGCATTGCAATACCATTTACGCTCACTTTTATCATTCGTTACCTTGCTTTTATATATTTTCAGATTACAAATACCTTTATCTACCATCCATATACCACTTGTATCACCATCTCTTCTCCGAACTAGTGCACACAATTTACCATTGTATTGGGTGTGTTGGGGACACAGGAGACTCTTTGTTATTTGGTTGCAGGGTTGCTTGAGAGAGACCATCTTCATCCTACGCCTCCTACGGATTGATAAACCTTAGGTTATCCACTTGAGGGAAATTTGCTACTGTCCTAAAAACCTCTGCACTTGGAGGCTCAACAACGTCTACAAGAACAAGGTTGTGTAGTAGACATCAACTCTGCAGAGGTAGCGCACTTAATCCACACCATGGAATCCATGGCCTCGCATTCCCATTCGGGTGGACCAACGACATTCCGACAAAACCGATCTACTGCCATGACACTCTCCCGGCCACTCCGACCAACTCCCCTCTGGGCCAGGTCATGGGTGGCCCCGTGCCTACCAAAGGCGCCAACGGCCACCGTCGTGGAGAAACGGCCACCATCATGGCAAAACAGGGACAATCCGGATATAACAACAACGGGCACACAAGGTTATGTCTGCTTACCGGGCCAGGGTACCGCACGCCCATAACCTTCCCTCGTAGGAGGCACCGGCGAGAGGCACGACAATAGACCGCATTAGGGCCTTCCCATAAAAGGCAAATGTGGTTGCACTGGAAAAGCCCGGTTCGGTGGCACTTGACCAACTTAATGACGGAATTTATCCCCAAAATATAACAGTAATGACTGATACTCCAGTATCATCTATCAACCTATAATCCAAGTCATAGCAATATCCAACAAATAATCCAAAGCTTAATATCGTCATATCAAAATACTCCGAGGACAGTATAACACTACTATCATGATGAATCCAAGAACGATAATACTACTACTACTCAAATATCAAGAACTAACTATCCAGCTATGATCCACATGCAAACCTCATCTCCAAAATCATACTCCAAAACAATAATATCATCTAGCATCATGATGAAAATAACACTGGCCACTAATAATCCAAAGGCAACATGATATCCAAAGTAATACTCCAAAATAATACCAGATACCATCATGAAAATAATAATAATAGCCACTAAGAATCCAAAGGCACATGTCATCTCCATAATCATCAAAATATAAGTCCTAGAACTCCAAGCAATATCATGGCAATATCAAGATCAAAACCATACTCCGAGAAATGCCATGAACAAAACATACATAGCTAATGCAATATTTTAGACAAGTTAAAATAAATAAACCATGCTAATGCATTGCAATCATGCAAATGGATGGTGTGGCTTGCCTAGGGTGGAAGAAATCACATGGAGAAAGTGCGAGAAACTCGTGGAAGCGATCGTCGGAAAACGTACTCTCTCGGAGGGGCAGAATAAGGGCAGGGGCAAAATGGTCATTTTCAGAATGTCAAAACATGGTGAAAATGTTTCCATCAGAACGGGTTCGACGAAACGAAGACGTGGGCTTTGGAATCACCTGATTTGGAGCTATGGGTAAAAAGATATAAGGGTTTTTCTGACTGGGACCTATCTGTAACAAAATCATCACAAACATGCCCTTAGCCGGAAAAACAGAACGTGCACTCGAGGAAATACACTTTCGGTGAACTGAAAGCGCAATGCAGCCCACAACCGCAGCTGCTTACGCTTTTGGCTAGCGAAAACGTACTCTTGGGAATACGTTTCCACTAATCCACGTAAGCGAGGGCGGGTCAACGGGCTGTGCGGCTGACGAGTGGGGTCCGTGGGTGGTGGAGCCCGCCGAGCCAGGTCAGCGCCTTCGACCTCTCGCGCCGGCGTTCGGTCGTGACAGAGGAGGATCCCAACAGGGCTCGTCGGTGAATCCGACCGCCTCCCGCGGCGCCTCGGCACACCAACGTGCTCGGGGGACCGAGCCGCGTCGCCTGGTCGGCCTCCCGGTTGCTGAAGATGACAGGAGTGGGAGCATCTTCGACTGCAGCGGACGGCCACATCATGCAGCGATGGGCACGACTCCCTGGTGCGCCGGAGGATGAGGGAAACGGCAGGGGAGGGTCGCCGAAGGTATATAGGGGCTCTGGTGGTGGAAGAATACAAGGAGGAGGACGACTTTGAGCGAATTTAGCCGGGACAAAGCGATGTCCGTGGCGACGAGGGGAGGGAATGAGAGCTCCTCGAGCTCGCTTGGGTGGTCGGGGAGGAAGCTAGGAGGGAGGGAAGAAGCTTGGTGAGGTTGAGAGGCCTCGGGTGGGCTTATATAGCCAGGGGAGGAGGAGGTCGAGCTAGCGTCGCCGTGGACGCGTGGCCACGCGCATGAGCTCGGGGGTAGACGACGGGAGGGGGCACAGGGAGCAGCTCACGGGGTAGAGGGAGCCAAGAGAGCACAGGGAGGAAGGGACGAGGAGAAAGACGACGGTCGGCGCACTGTGCACTTGTGGGCGTTCTGCGGCGAGCGTCGGTGAGGAAGCGGACGGAGGGGGAGAGGGGTCCAGGGGAACGGTGACGATGAGGTGAAGCCAAGGGACACTCTCACGCGTGCGAAGCCGACGAGAAGGGAGCGGACGAAGCAGAAATGGCGCGCTGGACACGGCCACTGCGCACAGAGCGCGCGCACAGGTTTGCCAGCGTCGTAGTCACCATGTGAACCGGGGAATTCAATGCTCTACAGCACCCAAAACGTTGTCTAGCTGATAGTCCTTCCAAGATAAAGCATTGATGAGGCCATGGCTGGATCTGGGGTGCTATGGTTAAATGGTAACTAGGCTCTGAAGTTTACTGCATCAAACTTGGCAGAGCACTGCTGATAAACAGGAAACTGATTGGGTCAAATTGTGTTGTCTGTGATGATTAACTACGAAAGGACTATGATCCTGGAGGTTTTGGAGCATAATGGAGCACAAACTAATATAGTTGCTTTGTAACTCCCATTATGGGTCCAGGATCAAAATGATGATGGTTCACTCACATAGAGTAACCACTTGAGATGAAATTTTGCAGGGCCTAGTGATTTGGCCAGATAAAGGTGCTGTAGAAAGTTTGCACCAAATGGATTCACCAAAATGGTACTTCCTTCACAGCTATTCTCTCTGTCCAGAAACTTGCAAAAATTCTAGAGAAATACTGGCTAGATTAATTGGTCCCAAATTTGGTGGAGAGAGGTTTTATGGCCATTAGAATGCTCTGGTAAATTTTCAGGAAAAATGAAGCAATATAAAATATACTTGCTTCACAAGCTGAAAATATTGGCAGAATCAAAGATTTGATCCTGTGCTCACATATATCAAGAGATGGAGCTTAAATTTGGAGGAGTGTGATAATATGAGAACATGAAGGAGTGTGCAAAATGTCAACTCATTTGGATAACCCTATCTAGTACTTCCTTCACAATGCCTTCTGTCTGACAGAAAGTTTGTAAATTTGCTGAGGAAGATTGGATAGGTAAATAAAGTTGAATTTTGGCATGAGGCAATGATTTGGACATAAGAGAATGCCCAAAAGGTTTGGGAGCAATCAGGAAAGGATAGGTGGCACTTCCTTCACAAAGTGCCCCCCCCTGGACAGAAATGAAGAATAATTATTGGGGAATTATTCTTGGGCTAGGACAGGGAAGTTTGGCATATTTTATCTACATATGTCCCAAAGAAATTATGAGAATTAATTTGGATTTTTGGGAGTGACGGAAATATAGGTTGCTTCACAACCTAGGGCAAATAGGGTTATTCCTTTTATAGAAAAAAGGAATATTCCTGAGAAAAAGAAATTAGGGTTTGGTCAAGCAGTGAAGTGACATGATCTTGGAAAGGTTTTGAGAATGATGAGACACTTGGGAGAGCAAATGAAGGTGATTTCCTAGGTGGCAAGGCCACAGAACCACTCCAAAAAGAAAAACAGAGCAAAAACCAATAAATCAAAAAGAAAAAGAAAAGGGCCAAAAACCAGGCTGTTACAACTCTTACCCCCTTAAAGAAATCTTGTCCTCGAGATTTAGTTGCTTAGGGAACAAGTATGACTTGAGGACACCGTTTCCAGCTCGGGTATCCTTTTTCCTTTAGTTATTGTTCCCCCGAGAATTTCATATGATTTATTATCTATGCTCCGGGGTGGTTTCCTCCCCTTTCCCCAAATTCTGATGGGTTTTTGGCTCACACACCAAATCCTTTTGCTGACGTTGATTCTTTCATATCTGCGGTGATATCCAATGGATCTGAGCATAAATTTCCTTTTGTCATGAAAACCTTAATACTTCTATGATGGGGTTGCTTCAAATAAATGCAGGCCTTCTGGTTTCAATAAATGTTGAGAATTAATCATAGCCATCTTCTGACAAGATCTGACTGCTCATAGGTGGTAATGATTTTGATTTATTTCTTTGGCTCGAGCGTGAGATATGTACTATCGTGGAAACGTCACGGCAGATGTCCTAGTGTGAGGACTTAGTCGTGAGGCCAACGCATCTATGCGGTAGCTTGAAGGGGTTGATCAGAATCGAGAGACGCAACACGCAAGACGAAGATTTAGACAGCTTCGGGCCCCGGGAAACATCATCCGGTAACGACCCTACATGCTGTTTGTGGCTAGGTCTCATTATCATCATGAGGGAGTCGCCGTAACTCCGGCTCTCCTAGTGGTGTCTAGACTTAATGATTATTCAACTTGCCCCCCTTGGGGTGCACTGCCCCTCCTTATATAAGTTGAAGGAGCGGGTTACATGTAGAGTCCAACTCGAACTTAAGACTTAACTATTCTGAATTCTCTTCACGGGCTTCTCTCCATGGGCTTCTTAACGTCTTGGGCTTCTTTAACTGCCGATTTACAATCTGGCTTAACTGTCTGGCTTAACTATCTGCTTAACTGTCTGCTTAACTGTCTGCTTAACTATCTGCTTAACCGTCTGGCTTAAACATTCTGTCGGCTTACAGTAAAAAATCGGCCGGCTTACATGACTGTGTCTGCCGGCTTACATGGCTGTGTCTGCCGGCTTACATGACTGTGTTTGTCGGCTTAACCTGCTTAACTGTTCCAGCCGACTTATAGTCTGCCAGGTCACCAATGAAACATTAAGTCCTAGCCGGGTCATATCTCCGGCCGGGTCACACCGCGGGGTATATCCCCGACATGTACCAAAGATCTGACTGCCTTTTGTCAGGAGCAATATAACGGCGTATGGAGTTATAGCTGTGTCATACCTCAAATATTTACATCTTGAGACTGTCCCGACAGGGGGCTGATGGACAAATGGTTTTCTTGACAGACTGACCGTGTACTTGATTTCGTCGGTGATTATACCTGACCTGAGCTGATGGTTCTGCTTTTAATTTACCCATGGTGTCGGTATACCCATTTTGTGATAATAGACTATGTGATGTTCTAATACTGCCATTGAAGTCAAACTATTGAGGTTGCAAAGGAATCTTTGGATCTGACCAAAACAGACTTGGATATTCCACACTAACCATTTTAAGCGGGTCAACGGGATATGAAATCCTTGTAAAACAGAGTAGGCCGCCCTTGTGGATCCATATGGAATTACAGACTCCAACTGATTTGGATATCCGGACCCTGATGGTCGTGCAAATATCATCATACCTTTGCTGTCAGTCTCACCCTTTAACAGTCATGATTTTCTTTGTTAGGATTTCTTACTGAAATAATTTGGCCACACTTGTCCTTTATTCTTCGTATGACCATGGACGTGATTCACTACAAAAAAAGACACATTCGTGACATTTTGGACCGAACGAATTTTTTCCTGTCATACATATGACACTTCTATGACGATAATTGTGACAAAACCCGGTATCATCATAGATGTGGTGGGCTCCTACTTCTATGACAAAAAATCATGACAGAAAATGGGCTTTTCGTCCTGGGCGGGCCGGAGACGCAGCTGCATGACATTCTTTGGGCTGTCCATGACGGAAAAAACTGTGGTAGAAGCGAAGGGGAGGAAAATTTTGGGGAGTTCCTGGTTACGGTGGGAGGTCAAGGGCCGAGCAATGCGCGTTTCTCTCGTACACGTACACACGTGTGTGCGAGGCATTGGCTCTAACTGAACCCGAGCGAGGCGTTGGGCTCTAACTGAACCCGAGCGATTGCACTGCAGGAGCGATCGATCGATGGCTGTTAACTGAACCCGATCGAGCGATTCCTTCGCTACTGCTGCTAACTGAAGCCGATCGATTGGATGAACAGTGAGCATTGGGGGGGGGTGGATGAACAGTGAGCGGTGGCGTTGCCTCTGGATGAACAGGACCCCGTGGAGTGGAGGGCTGGATGAACAGTAGACGGTGGGAGGGGTGCCTGTGGAGGGGTGGTTGAACAGGACCCCGTGGTGTGGAGGGCTGGATGAACAGTAGACGGTGGAGGGGTGCCCGTGGAGGGGTGGTTGAACAGTAGCCGGTGGAGTAGCACGCGGTGGAGGCTGGATATGAACAGTATCCCGTGGAGCCCGTGGAGGCTGGAGGAGGTCGACGGTGGAGATGAACAGTATCCCGTGGAGTCTCGTTTTGCGGTACGCCACACCCCTCCCGATGAACAGGACCCCCGTTTCGGTCGTAGGAGGTCCGTTTCGTACGTTTTGCGGTACGCCACACCCCTCCCGATCAACAAGACCCCCGTTTCGACCGTAGGAGGTCCGTTTCGTCCATTTTGCGGTACGCCACACCCCTCCCGATCAACAGGACCCCCGTTTCGACCGTAGGAGGTCCGTTTCCTCCGTTTTGCGGTATGCCACACCCCTCCCGATCAACAGGACCCCGTTCCGAACGTAGGAGATCCATTTCCTCTGTTTTGCGGTATGCCAGGCCTCGTTTCCATCGTCTGTTCCGTCCAAGCCCTCCCGATGAACACGACCACGCATTCCGTTCTGACCCAGCCGGTTGGCTCCCACGCGTTCCGTTACCTCTCGATGAACACGACGCATTCTGTTGCCTCCCCATGAACACGACGCATTCCGTTGCCTCCCCATGAACACGATGCATTCCGTTGCCTCCCCATGAACACAACGACGACGCAGTTTCTCCGTTCCGACCCAGCCATGTACACGAGCCCTGGCCGTACGTATGCGCGAGTAGGCGTTCGAGACCCTGCCCGTATGTACACATACGTGGCCGTATTTTCTTTCTTGCACCCTGGCCGCTGTACGTATGTGTACATGCTACGTGCGCGCCTCTACTACGACACATGCACGCCTCTACATCCACCAGTATATATGTACATACACGTTCGCGACCAGAATGACAACGCTACGTATGCTTCGACCAGGTGGGTCCCGACTGTCAGGCACTTCCTTGCATGCGAAGATGTAGCTGGTGGGTCCCAACAGTCAGGGGGAAATGTTTTTTTCATGAAATACGGTGGCCTGTCCGGTGGGTCCCCGCTATCAGGTGGAGGAATAATTATTTTGCACGTAATAAGGAGGCACTTCCTTACTGCGGTCGTGGAACCAGCTGTCAGCCTCTCCACATACAGTCCACGTCCGATGGAAGCCGTTCCTTGACCACATTGACCACGCCACGCCGAGAGCACCAAGGCGGTGGACGACGACGAGGCCTAGGAAGGGGACGACGTAGAGCCGGGGAAGAGGCGGCAGGGGATGCCCACGCGTAGAGGAGTACGAGGGTTCACTGGTTCGCTGCGGTGTGAGGCTGCCGTTGCCACAAAATAACAGGGGGTGTGGGTGAGTAGAGGGATGGCCTGGCTAGCGGTGGGAGTAGTAGGGGGCGGTGAGGCCTCCGCCGCATCGCAGCCGACCACGGGAGGCTGGAGCACGTGGCACGGCCGGCGCTGGTTTGGGCGGCTGGAGCAAGAAGACCAGAGGTTGAAGAAGCACTACGGCCGTTGGATGGACATCGTACGGTCACTGGAGCTAGAATCGTGCATATTGACTAAGTTGACAAAGCCCTCCATCCCCGTTAACTTAGTAGGCCCACAAGTCAGCCTGCCACTATACTGGGTCCCAGCTAACATGGGAGTATTCTTTTTTTTGTGCGTAATAAGGAGGCACTTCCTTGCGTGCGAAGATATAGCTGGTGGGTCCGAGCTGTCAGCGGCGGTAACACTTTTTTCATGAAATACAGAGGCCCTTTCGGTGGGTCCCTGATGTCAAGTGGAGGAATCATTATTTTGCGCGTAATAAGGAGGCATTTCCTTGCGTGCGACCGTGGACCCAGCTGTCGGCCTCTCCACGTACAGTCCACTTCACATGCATGTCGGTCGTTGACCATGTTGACCAGGCCACGCCGAGAGCACCAGGGCGGTGGACAACGACGGGGCCTAGGAAGGGAACGACACGGAGGCAGGGAAGACTCGGCAATTGTTTCCCACGCGGAGGGGAGTACGACTGTACGAGGGTTTACTGGTTCGTCTGCCGTCGCCGGAGAATAACAGCAGGTGTGGGTGAGTAGAGGGATGGCTAGGCCAGCGATGGGAGTACGGTGGGGCGGTGAGGCCTGCGCGGTAGCAGAGCCGGCCACGGGGAGGAGGGAGCAGGCAGTCCCGCCGGCGCTTGTTTGAGCGGCTGGAGCAGGAAGAGCACAGATTGAAGAAGCACGACGACCGTTGGATGGCCATCCAACATTCACTGCTTGTGCGTCAACCTTTTTTTAGGAAAGCCTCAAATCTGTGGAAAACAGCATACAACCCATCTGCCATGATTTCTAATAATTTACAGCCCATTTGCTAATTATTAAGGTTTTTTTGGAGCCCATATTCTTTTTGTTAGCATTACAGCCCATATTGTGGCCACGGTTAAAAAATCATACGAAATTTTGCATATTTCGGTGCGGTCCGAACTGTTTTTAATCCCGAAATTTCGACTCACATTCAAACTGATTTTAAAAATAAATGTATATCAATATAAAATCCAACAAATTTTCCACGCATAAAAATTAATGTAATTTAAAATCTCGAAATGAAAAAAAGATATTTGAAACTAATTGCCGGTTTGATGTGTTTCAAAAATGTACAACCCATTTCTCATTACTGATGGGCCATTTTCTCGGCCAGCCGAATGAAAGATCTCTTCGTCTTGAAAGATTTGCAGCCCAACAGGCCTGCCAAAGCGACTTACTTGGCAAATCACAAAAAAACTGGGCTGTGGACGTGGACCCAGCTGTCAGCCTCTCCACGTACAGTACTCTTCCGATGGAATGTCGTTGACCACGTTGACCGCGCTGCGCTGAGAGCACCAAGGTGGTGGACGACGGCCAGGCCTAGGAAGGGGACGACGCGGAGCCAGGGAAGACGCGGCAGTGGATGCCCACACGGAGAGGAGTATGAGGATTCACTGGTTCGGCTGCGGTGTGAGGCTGCCGTGGCCGCAAGGCCTGGCTAGCGGTGGGAGTAGTAGGGGGCGATGAGGCCTCAACGACAGCACAGCCGGCCACTGGAGGCAGGAGCAGGCGGTCTCCCCGGCGCTGGTTTGGGCGGCTGGTGCAAGAAGAACAGCGATTGAAAAAGCAGCAGGACCGTTCGATTCAAATCCAACGGTTACTGCTGCTAGAATCGTTTGTTGACTAAGTTGACAAGCCCTGCGTACGCGTCAACTTATTAGGCCCACAGGTCAGCCTCCCAACCGGTGCGCCCCAGATGTCAGTGGGAGGAATCATTTTTTTCGCGTAATAAGGAGGCAGTTGATTGCGTGTGGCCAGGCCAGCGGAGGGAGTAGGGTGGGCCGGGGAAGCCTGCGCGGCATCACAATGGGCCACAAGAGGAGGGAGTAGGCAGTCCCGCCGGCGCTAGTTTAGGCGGCTGGAGTAGGAAGATAAGAGATTGAAGAAGCACGTCGGCCGTTGGATGGACATCCAACAGTCACTGCTACTAGAATCGTGTGTTCACTGACAAAGCCTTGCGTAAACAAGTCAGCCTCGAAATCTGTGGCGTGTACAACCCATTTGCTATTATTTTTATATTTTTTACTCATTTTCTAATTCATATGGAATTTATTGCAGCCCATTTTCCATTTTTAGAATTGCTGGCCATTTTTTGGTCAGTACCAGGGTCAAAAAATTAACTAAATATGTGGGAATTTTTGAAAATTCACAAATTTTTGCTGGGGAACGAAATATTCTTAATCCAAAAATTAATAGCCATAATAAAACAAATTTAAAAATAAATTAGTACTATGTCATGTTAAATCCAATGAAATACGTATAAGATTACAGTGAAGAACAAAAACAAAAAAAGAAACTTATATCGCATTTGCTATAAATTTTTTGGAATTTTCAACCCCTTTTGATATTACTTTTAACAGACATTAACCATACTCCTAAGCCAGGCCGTAATGCATCCCTCCTCGTCTTGAAAGATTTTCAGCCCAGTAATTCGGAGAAAACAAATAGGCCTAGCTTGGGTATTCTTCGAAAAGAAATACTGGGCTACCTATTTTCCAAAAGAACTGATGCATGAGCATTTAACTTTATTTATTTATTTATTTACTTATTTATGTTTAGGGGACCATGAGCATGTACCTGGGCCGGATTCATGTGAGAGCCTCCCTTCCAGTTAATTATGGGCTTCTCTATTGGGCCTTCATCAGTGGGCTGCATGCTATCAAGAAGTGGAAAATGTGTTTCGTACGAAAAATAGTATGCGCTACGTACGGTACGGGGCACTGAAGGATCGAACCGTGCAACGACTTCCAAAACATTGTGTTTGTCGTTCTAACAACACATTTATTCAACCAACAGACAAAATATACTACTGATTGTACATTGAAAACAGTAGCAGCAGCAACCAGGGCTGGGGGTGCAACAGAAGTAGTAAGCAGGCCAGAAGAGTGAAGACGCATCTCTCTCTTCCAAACCAAACATCAGCCATCATTACAAAAGGGCTACCAAAAAAGAACAAGTGTATGCATCAAACTAAATAAAGATCCTACTACACCAAGTGTACACATCTAACTAACTGGCTCAGTTAGCGTTACTATTTATTAAGCTGTGGAGATTGGCTGACGGCTTGAACCAGATGAGTGCCTGATAGGGGAAACTCCAGCCAGTAGGTCGAAGTCTGATACTTGCGACCCTCTCTCCTACTTTGGGCTGCAGAGCGTGGCGGCACATATCAAGGTATGGTGCATGCAGAGACGCATGGTACGCTGTGTACACATAGTTTTGCCTGATGAACGAAACCGCGCTGCCATCATGATCCTTGCCATCGGTTATCTCCTGGTTAATCGGATAATTCAGTCCGACAAATAGAGAGCGTGTACCAAGGCTACTTACCAGCCTCCAGTCAAAAATTCCTGAAGGCCCAGAGAAGCTGGGATCCTGCTCAAAGACCTTGCAGTGACTGTGATTGTATTCCACGAAACAACACGTCCGGTACGTGCGAACGATCATCAATCTTTCGCCGTCGTCTGATCGAGCCAGGAACCACCTGCAACTGCCATGCCGCTTTTCTTTGAAAGGTTCTGGGATTAGGAAGGGTAGGGACACTAGGCGGCCTACAACATCATATCAAGTTGGAGTCAAATAAAAAAGGGCTCTTGATTTAGTCAATCTTAAGAACAACATGTTATGAGCATGAATATTTTTTCAGCAAATGTTGACAGTAATATAAGCAAGCCATCATGATATCATAGGAAAGTAACATACTGCTGTAACAACCGTTTGTAGCGATGACTGGAGTAGGCCAGCAATACACCCAGCCATAGAAGGAGTCGACAGCGTAAATGAAGCCCTTGTGTTCAATGGCATCAGAGAACCATGGAGGATGTATGATCCTGCGATGGACGTGCAGATTTATCCACTTACCGCAGTGACCTGTCAGATAGGCGAGACCACGGTTGAAGAACGCAATTAGCCTGAAGTCTTTATAATTCGCAGATCTTGTGGGCACTTGGCAGATTACAACCTTGAGCAAATCAAACTTGGTATCATGTTGTCTACTGTAAGATTCTGAGTATTCTGGGCCGTGGTGCCAAAGCAGTGCAGTGTTAATCGAAGGAAGGGGGATCAATCACCGGGCGTAGACCTCCACGAGCATCCAGCTGCCGCGACCGTCGACGAGCACCATCCAAGACGTGTTCATGCCGACCCAATACATATCGTTAATGTAGTTGAGGCTGACGGGGATCGGATCGCAGTCAAGGGGGTTGATGCTCGCCACCCTACGATCTTTATGCTGCGTGACACGCCGTTTCTGAAGATCAGGCGGCATCAACAAGCAAGGAGCTGGCTTAAAAAGCTCCGGCCTGAGGGCTTTGAGTAAACGGTACAGCCCCGACGAGCACGCGACGAGCGGCATGGTACTGAGATTGTCCACATGCGAAACAATGAGCTTGATTACCTCTGTGGGGAGCGAATTCCAGCCACTCTTTCGGCGAATGCTACTCGGTTCTGCCATTATTAGTGCTTGGGTTTCAGACGAGGGGGGAGGCGCCTTAGTGGGGATGGAAGATTGGACGAGATTTTGTGCGGACAAAGATGGAGAAGCGAATATGTGCTGCGGGAAGTGGACAGGTGATGATGACTACAACACGCCGCTTGACTTATGAGACACATACCAGCAGCGTAGGGTCATGTCGATGCCAGACAACTTGCTTGAGTGATCACAGTACTGGTACTCCCTACAGTGCTATGCCCTAACTTGCTCGAGTAGAGTAGTAGAGTAGGACTCTGCTCTACTACTAGCACCGGAGGAGTAGTATATTCTAATCTAAAATAGTTACGAACTTCAATGCCCGAGCATGGAACGACTAAGAACCGTGCTCAAAGACCGTGTCTACGTGGTGTTTGGACATGGGCGACAACCTCAACGCCAACGGTGCTGCTCCCGTTGCACCGTATGTGTTTCTGTCCTTCCTGTTCGAAATCGTGGTAGAATTCATGTTTCTACTCTGTATCCTACTACTATGCTAGTTCACATGATTAGTTTCATCTCTGTTATAGCCGTCATGATTTATTTTGTGCTTATTCGGATTAAATCTCGTAGTAACTTGCTCATATATTCAACTGGCGCAACGTCCCCTACAGCCACTCCCGTTTCATGGACGACCTGGTCGATGCCTCCAAGGAGCCCTTCGTCCACTGCTATGAGTGCCCGATGCCGTTTTGTGGCTCGCCGATGGACATGGTGCATCACCTCACGGATGCGTGCAGCGGTCACTGCTGGCCCTTGGCGGAGAACATCAAGTACGAGACGTGCTACCCGTTCACCATGCCGGAGTCGTTGGAGGATCACCGCCGCCTGCTAGTCTCGAAGGAGGACGGCAGAGTCTTCCTCTTGATCATGGGCAACGGCGAGGCCCGCGCAGGCCGCCGTCCCGTCTCTGTAATGTGCGTCAGGGGCGACGCCGCTGACGCTGACACTGACATGAGGCCGATGTACGGGTGCGTGCTCAGTGTTACTACCCCTCCGGGTCGCGTGGGCGGCGACACCGGCCTCATCGAACGGACTTGGACTCTGGGGAGCTGGGACTATCCCGCCAATGTGGACTTGGAAAACCCATGGCATCCTTTACCCGCCGACGCGGTGCACGGGGACTCCAAGGAGGTTCACCTGGACATACGCATTATCAAGTTAAATGTTGATCATTAGTCTTCGCTCAATGTAATCCGCTGTCTAAGCATGTGGAGACTTCCATGCAAGGATCTTGCTCTATTGGAGTATCGCGCATGAATAAAAGTGTATCCGTTTATGGTTTAGTCTAGAATCTTCCATGTATGAATTTTTACTACAGTACTGGTGAAAGACTTACGATGAACCATTTCTTACATCTCCTCTGCCCGCTTGCAAGTCATCCTGATTTAATCCCTCCGTCTAGGTGTATAAGGGCATGGTTAATATTACTTAATAGTATAGCCAACTGTTGACTATAAGAAAGTGCCATGTCATCTGTAGCCAACATGTATAACAATCGATACTCAAAAACTAATTCTTAAAGATCATTTCGTGCAAAGCACAATAAGTGTTATTTCTTCACAAGTTTTGGATGCAGGTTGAACAGTTGAACGCTTTTGTTTGCAAAAGATACCTCTTTATCTATTTCACCCAGATGTTTGTGAGCTCTAGAGATGAAATAATATCCGAAGAAACCTATCGATACCCGTTACACATTAGATGACCCCCACATCCTTTGTCAAAATAAACAACTCCCCGATCAATGCATTTCACTCTCCGGTGCAACGCACGGGCACCTTACTACTATAGATTAGTACGACCAAAAATTGAACTAACATTATATATAGTACCATAAATGCTGATGCATGTCACCTAAAATTATATCATTCAAAACTATGTTCAAATACGAATCTAACGATATAGTTTTTGTTGACATGCACTAACATTCTGTCAGTTAAATCTTCAGTCAAATTCAATGGGGGACTAATAAACCACGACCGATGTAGTACAAGTGTAGAGGGCGGCGCTGCACGGGAGTCTCACCTCTCACCCCGCTCGTGGCGCGGCAGTAAAGCCGTCATATCACAAAACCCAACCACTCCCAGTAATAAGTGGCCTGGTAAAATAAACGGACAAGCAACCATCACATCCCTCCGTCATTTTTGCATTTCATCTCTCTGCATTTACTTTCTCCGGTTCATCTCGCACACTCGACCGCTAGCTACTACTCCTAGGGCCAGTTCTTTTGGCGGCTTCCCCAACTTTTCCCACAAGACTAGTCAAAGTGGAGAGTAACAATAAGGCGCCTCACTCATTTATTTGGGCTTCTAAACTACTACTCCGTCCTGGTTTATTCCTCACCATTGTAATTTGTGCTAAATTTTGACCAAATATTTAACTGGTTTATTCCTCACCATTGTAATCCCTCCGTCTAGGTGTGTAAGTCATCTTACGAAAACCAAATAATCCCAAAACACTTAGGCGCGGTGCATTAACTTCTACCTCGTTTCTTGTTTCTTGACATATCAACCAATAAGAGATAAAGAGTGTGCATGCTTTTAATGACTTGAGATATCAAACACGACATGCGGTGGTTAGTTCATTGCATGCAATACTATTAATTAGCAAATAAACATTAACGTTTATCGTTTTCTCCTCCTCCTTGGTCACGGTGCACAGCCTAAGATGACTTACTCACCTAGACGGATGGAGTAGTGCATGTGACATGCACTAACATTTCATTAGTTAAATTTATAATCAAAATTTGACACAGATTACAATGGGGACCAATAAACCAGGACGGAGGTAGTAGTTATGGGATTACTAATCTAGAAGCCTAAAAGAACTGGCCCCTGGTACTCCTACTAGCAGTAGTACTCAAGTTGGAATTCCAATTGCACGACACAACTTGTTAGGCAAAAAATTCGATACAGGGTGTAGGAAGCGGTTCAGGAATTTGCATGCCTTTCCAACCAGTGAGATACTCCGTACAAAGTACGACAGAGAAATAACCACAGAGAAGGAAGCTAAAATTAAACAATCAAACGAGCATTTTTGCATTTGTTTTGCATTGAATCGTTTCACAAGCTTGACTAGTGCTGTTTTTCTACTTTTACAAAAACCGCATCGTAATGTTAAAACGTGCATTTGCATGTACATAAGTAATAGTAGTACTCCCTCTGTCTAGGTGTATAAGTCTTCCCTCCTTCTTGGTCACGGTGCACAACCAAAGATGACTTATTGACCTGGACGGAGGGAGTAGCATAGTCTGCAAGCATATCGAGAGAGACGTGTAGTGCGATAATATATAGTAAAGTTTGTGCTATATGCACGTACTTGCAAAATGCGTACGAATACACAAGGTTTCCAAACTTTCCCTTTTACATACTTAATTAAGGACGCTAAAAATTCCTGAACGTTCGGGATTTATCATTTGCGTCCCAAAACAAATGAGATCGCCTTACGAAACAAAAATTATACTCCTCCGAAAAGCCACGGCGCTCGCAGGAGCGCTTGCGGCGTGGCACGAGTGCCCTGGTGCGCGGCCGTTTCCCAGCGCGCCGACACAATGCCTCTTCCTCAGCCTCGCAACTCGCGAGGTGCTGATTGGCGGCTTGCTGGCGGGCGAGCGCGATCTCACCGGTGTGGTGATCCGGCGCCAACGGGTACCCCTCCTCGCTGGAAGCTGCTACCTCTTGAGCACTGCGTTGGATTTCCCCGAAGAGAAGAGGATGATGCAGCAAAGTAGCGTAAGTATTTCCCTCAGTTTTTGAGAACCAAGGTATCAATCCAGTAGGAGGCTACGCGCGAGTCCCTCGTACCTACACAAAAACAATAGCTCAACGCAACCAACGCGCTTAGGGGTTGTCAATCCCTTCACGGTCACTTACGAAAGTGAGATCTGATAGAGATGATAAATAATATTTTTGGTATAGAGATGCAAAGTAAAAAGTAAAAGCAAAGCAATAATAAAATGATGGAGATTGATATGATGAGAAAGAGACCCGGGGGCCATAGGTTTCACTAGTGGCTTCTCTCAAGAGCATAAGTATTCTATGGTGGGTGAACAAATTACTGTTGAGCAATTGACAGAATTGAGCATATTTATGAGAATATCTAGGTATGATCATGTATATAGGCATCACGTTCGAGACAAGTAGACCTACTCCTGCCTGCATCTACTACTATTACTCCACTCATCGACCGCTATCCAGCATGCCTCTAGAGCATTAAGTTAAAAACAGAGTAACGCCTTAAGCAAGATGACATGATGTAGAGGGATAGTTTCATGCAATATGATAAAAACCCCATCTTGTTATCCTCGATGGCAACGATACAATACGTGCCTTTCTTCCCCTTCTGTCACTGGGAAAGGACACCGCAAGATCGAACCCAAAGCTAAGCACTTCTCCCATGGCAAGAACAACCAATCTAGTAGGCCAAACCAAACTGTCAAAAACAGAACAGTCTGTAGTAATCTGTAGCTAGCGCAAGATCTGGAACCCCAAAAATTCTAAAATAAATTGCTGGACGTGAGGAATTTATATATTAATTATCTGCAAAAAGAATTTAAAAAATATCACTCTCCAAATAAAAATGACACCAGTTCTCGTGAGCGCTAAAGTTTCTGTTTTTTACAGCAAGTTCAACAAGACTTTCCCCAAGTCTTCCCAACGGTTCTACTTGGCACAAACACTAATTAAACACAAAAAACACAACCAAAACAGAGGCTAGATCATTTATTTATTACTAAATAGGAAAAAAAGCAAGGAATAAAAATAAAATTGGGTTGCCTCCCAACAAGCGCTATCGTTTAACGCCCCTAGCTAGGCATAACAAGCAAGAATAGATCTAGGTATCGCCATAATAGTAAGATAGATTATTAAAACTCATTTCATATTATCTAAGTTCGGCAGCAAGTTTTCTTTGAGGTAAGCAAAAGTAATCAAAAGGGCTAAATTTAACGGGACAAAAGTCCCCAAGATCAACCTTGGGAGGTATAGGTTCCTCCTTTGGTCCTTCATAATGCACAACCAATTCATCATTATAAGCATTCTTTTGACAGAACTTTGTGAGCCTATATTCAAGAGAATATCCTAGTTCATTATTTCGAATAGCCAAATCATCATTAAGTTCAGAAATTCTATCAACTAAAACATTGGTAGGAACCATTTTTCTAAGATTTTCATTGAAAGCAACATAGTTTAGAGATTGAAAACGCATTATTTCTTCTTGATCAAAGAGGATAGCCTCTATGGGAGGATGTCAAGCGTCCACCCTATAATGCGCAAAGATTTCTTTGGCTTCTTTTATTATGTATCTAAACTCATGAGCCAAAAAGATAGTAGCGGCACGCTTAACAGAATAATGCTCAATACTAGAAAATTCCAGAAAAATCCTTTGTATGGAAGGATGCATGTGCATGAATTGTCTTTCAAGTTCAACTACAAGCATGGCAATAGCGTTGGCAAGACTACTAGTTCTGTGAAGGATAGAACTACCCATAGAAGGTAAAGCACCGGCACAAGTAAAGAAATCTTGAATAACTCCTTTTCCAATAATATTACCACTACCAACACGGAATTTTTTTGTATGAAAGATGGTAGGTTCTTTACCAGGAGCATCAGAATTTTTCATGATATTATTATTGTCCATATCGACAATAATTTCCCCAATTTCAGACATAGAGGCAGAAGGTAAAGGACTTGACATAACGACAAGCTAGCAAACTAACACACAAGCAAACAAAAGGCAAACAGTCAAAAAGAGGCAAATGGAGAAAGAGAGGGAGGATAGAGAGAGAGAGAGGGTGGATAAACCAACAATGGTGAAGTGGGGGAGAGGAAAACGAGAGGCAAATGGCAAATAATGTAATGCGGGAGATAGGGATTGTGATGGGTACTTGGTATGTTGACTTTTGCGCAGACTCCCCGGCAACGGCGCCAAAAATTCATCTTGCTACCTCTTGAGCACTGTGTTGGATTTCCCCGAAGAGAAGAGGATGATGCAGCAAAGTAGCGTAAGTATTTCCCTCAGTTTTTGAGAACCAAGGTATCAATCCAGTAGGAGGCTACGCGCGAGTCCCTCGTACCTACACAAAAACAATAGCTCAATGCAACCAACGCGCTTAGGGGTTGTCAATCCCTTCACGGCCACTTACGAAAGTGAGATCTGATAGAGATGATAAATAATATTTTTGGTATAGAGATGCAAAGTAAAAAGTAAAAGCAAAGTAAAAGCAAAGCAATAATAAAGTGATGGAGATTGATATGATGAGAAAGAGACCCGGGGGCCATAGGTTTCACTAGTGGCTTCTCTCAAGAGCATAAGTATTCTACGGTGGGTGAACAAATTACTGTTGAGCAATTGACAGAATTGAGCATAGTTATGAGAATATCTAGGTATGATCATGTATATAGGCATCATGTCCGAGACAAGTAGACCTACTCCTGCCTGCATCTACTACTATTACTCCACTCATCGACCGCTATCCAGCATGCATCTAGAGTATTAAGTTAAAAACAGAGTAACGCCTTAAGAAAGATGACATGATGTAGAGGGTTGTTATCCTCGACGGCAACGATACAATACGTGCCTTGCTGCCCCTTCTGTCATTGGGAAAGGACACCGCAAGATCGAACCCAAAGCTAAGCACTTCTCCCATGGCAAGAACAACCAATCTAGTAGGCCAAACCAAACTGATAATTCGAAGAGACTTGCAAAGATAACCAATCATACATAAAAGAATTCAGAGAAGATTCAAATATTATTCATAGATAGACTTGATCATAAACCCACAATTCATCGGTCTCAACAAACACACCGCAAAAAGAAGATTACATCGAATAGATCTCCACGAGAGAGGGGGAGAACATTGTATTGAGATCCATAAAGAGAGAAGAAGCCATCTAGCTACTAACTATGGACCCGTAGGTCTGAAGTAAACTACTCACACTTCATCGGAGGGGCTTGGATGATGATGTAGAAGCCCTCCGTGATCGATGCCCCCTCCGGCGGAGCTCCGGAATAGGCCCCAAGATGGGATCTCGTGGATACAGAAAGTTGCGGTGGTGGAATTAGGTTTTTGGCTCCGTCCCCGATCGTTTGGGGGTACGTGGATATATATAGGAGGAAGAAGTACGTCGGTGGAGCTTCGAGGGGCCCACGAGGCAGGGGGGCGCCCTCGACCCTCGTGACCGCCTCGTGGCTTTCTTGATGGAGGGTCCAAGTCTCCTGGATCTTATCTGGTGAGAAAATCACGTTTCCGAAGGTTTCATTCCATTTGGACTCCATTTGATATTCCTTTTCTTCGAAACACTAAAACAGGCAAAAAACAACAATTCTAGGATGGGCCTCCGGTTAATAGGTTAGTCACAAAAATAATATAAAAGTGGGTAATAAAGCCCAATAATGTCCAAAACAGTAGATAATATAGCATGGAGCAATCAAAAATTATAGATACGTTGGAGACGTATCAGAAGCGTGCACCCGGTCCACGTACCGCCAAGTGTAGATGAGGCGCTTGGGCCCGACTGCACTCAGGGCATCGGCATGAGCATCCTCCGCCACCCTCACGGCCCTCGCACGAGCCTTCTACAAAAGAGCCAATTGCCTGACTCTCTCGGACGTGACATAGGCCTCCCAGGCAGCTTGTTCCGCGGTGCGCTTTTCTTCCTCGGCCTTCTTCTCTGCCTCTATTTTGGGGCGCTCTGCTGGAGGCAAAGCCTCCCACAAGGCGACATCCATTTCTTTCCAAAGCTCCTTAAGGCTGGGGGCTCGGCGGGTGGCGCGGCATTCTCCTCGTAGCGGGGAGCCAACGCGTCCTCCGGCGCGCGTGCTGGCAAGATTGGGAACGCCAACGCGTCCACCTTGACACGTCGCGGCGAGGAGCGGAACGCTGACGCGTCCTCCTCGACTAGTGGCGGCGAGGAGCGGAACACTGACTCGTCCTCCTCGACTAGTGGCAGTGAGACGCAACACGCAAGACGAAGATTTAGACAGCTTCGGGCCCCGGGAAACATCATCCGGTAACGACCCTACATGCTGTTTGTGGCTAGGTCTCATTATCATCATGAGGGAGTCGCCGTAACTCCGGCTCTCCTAGTGGTGTCTAGACTTAATGATTATTCAACTTGCCCCCCTTGGGGTGCACTGCCCCTCCTTATATAAGTTGAAGGAGCGGGTTACATGTAGAGTCCAACTCGAACTTAAGACTTAACTATTCTGAATTCTCTTCACGGGCTTCTCTCCATGGGCTTCTTAACGTCTTGGGCTTCTTTAACTGCCGATTTACAATCTGGCTTAACTGTCTGGCTTAACTATCTGCTTAACTGTCTGCTTAACTGTCTGCTTAACTATCTGCTTAACCGTCTGGCTTAAACATTCTGTCGGCTTACAGTAAAAAATCGGCCGGCTTACATGACTGTGTCTGCCGGCTTACATGGCTGTGTCTGCCGGCTTACATGACTGTGTTTGTCGGCTTAACCTGCTTAACTGTTCCAGCCGACTTATAGTCTGCCAGGTCACCAATGAAACATTAAGTCCTAGCCGGGTCATATCTCCGGCCGGGTCACACCGCGGGGTATATCCCCGACATGTACCAAAGATCTGACTGCCTTTTGTCAGGAGCAATATAACGGCGTATGGAGTTATAGCTGTGTCATACCTCAAATATTTACATCTTGAGACTGTCCCGACAGGGGGCTGATGGACAAATGGTTTTCTTGACAGACTGACCGTGTACTTGATTTCGTCGGTGATTATACCTGACCTGAGCTGATGGTTCTGCTTTTAATTTACCCATGGTGTCGGTATACCCATTTTGTGATAATAGACTATGTGATGTTCTAATACTGCCATTGAAGTCAAACTATTGAGGTTGCAAAGGAATCTTTGGATCTGACCAAAACAGACTTGGATATTCCACACTAACCATTTTAAGCGGGTCAACGGGATATGAAATCCTTGTAAAACAGAGTAGGCCGCCCTTGTGGATCCATATGGAATTACAGACTCCAACTGATTTGGATATCCGGACCCTGATGGTCGTGCAAATATCATCATACCTTTGCTGTCAGTCTCACCCTTTAACAGTCATGATTTTCTTTGTTAGGATTTCTTACTGAAATAATTTGGCCACACTTGTCCTTTATTCTTCGTATGACCATGGACGTGATTCACTACAAAAAAAGACACATTCGTGACATTTTGGACCTGTAACGTAACTCATCCTCACAGCCCCAGGGCTGTGCGGACTCACCACCCCACGACCAGCTACCTCGCACGTCAGTCCCCGAGCTGCGCGTACCCTCGACAGGCCACCAGCACGACGCGGGCTCGCGCAGCGTTAGAGAGGCCGGGTTGCGCACACGTCCTTCGGTCTTATTTTTCACATTCAATGTGTGTGATCTTGTATTAAATTTGACCAAGACCTCAACTGGGATCCTACTGCTTCCAACCATCGTAACTACTGAGGCCCTGGAGCTGTTGCAGTTAGCTGTGTGAACGCTCAATCATAAACTCGAATATTCAGTAAACCTAATATTACTGTGTCAGTGCTCGCGCGCTACGGGACTGTAGGCTTCTGCTTTGAACAGTGCGACCTCGGCCACGCGGGTTGTGCAGGTCAGCAGCAAGGAGACACCTGGGATGTCTCTTAGTATCATTTTTGGGACACTCACACCCACATGCCTACTCTGCATTCACATGAGATGGAGAGTTGTTGACCCGCATCGCATATCCTGTGGCTTCCTCCAATATTGGGACTATGAGACACATGAGTGGAAACACGGACATGCAGGGCGTATTGTCAGTTATGCGTGGCAGTGCTCTCATCTCGAATTGAGTGAGAAACACAACAGTACTGTGCTCTCCGTATCGACCTCCTGTCCTTGTCAGCATTGGTAGGCCAAGCTATGAGAGATTCAGCTACCAGTAGCCCGGATCGGACGTTGAAGTGCATCGCTCGGTGCACTACAAGTATCGATCTCAATCTATAAATTTATCAGATACCGCCGCGAGAGAGTGATATAATGTATATAAGGACTGAGGGTGCGAACGCCTTCACGAGAAATGCGAGGCGAGATCGGACGGTAGATAGTCTTATGGGTTTGCTAATCTAGACAGCCTACACACCAGGAGTAAACTGGTCCTTGGTATCCTACCTGGTAGTAGTACTATCAAGTTGGAGATTCCCCTCGTCCCTCCTAACCCTGGAGCGGTTGACCCCACATTCGACGAGATAAATCAGGCCACACTTTGAACTTTCGTTTTACCGCGACAGCGAGTGGGCTTTGAACAGTGGATCTCCACAGACTACGGGTTGGTACTCAAGGCTACACAATACGTCACTCAGAGCGAGACACCTGAAAGTCGACATCCGGCCAAACCAGTATCGCGAGCTTACGCGAAGACGGCTTTCTCGTGGATGTTTCAGTACGCCTCTGTACCAACCATGTGCAGGGTATAATCTTTCCGCTCACCAGGAGAGTCCATAGAGCATAGCCGTAGTAGAGAATAAGCCACAGAGAGAAGCGGGCTGGCAAGTGGAGCCGCAATCTCACACGATACGAGCATTTATGGTGCACCCATGTGGTCGAGCTAATCTTGCCTCCACTACTGAGAGACTCTATTTTTCCAAGCTTGACTCACGTGACCAGGTGTTCTCCCACTATCATAATAAAAGACGACCTCATGACGTCGTAATGTGTATTGAGCATTTGCACGTACTAAGTAAGATAAGGTCGCAATGTACTCGGACACGATCCATCTAGGTCCGATCAGTAAAAGTACTTACCCCATCCTTCTGCCGTCGGTGTAATACAACCAGATGACTTATTGTACCTGGAGGCAGCTGGCATTAGCACAGTGTGCTAAAGAAGGAGTAAGGGTTAGTACAAAGCGCGCGGGATGTAGAGGACTAGACTGTGTCGCCGCGATACGTACAGGCGTCATACACGCTCTCTCGCTCGCTCTCACCGTGTCCGCTTAACTACAACACTGTCGCGTAAGAGAGTAGCATAAGGTTTGTACCCCAGCATATCTCCTAGCTTCTTTAAACCACTCATATACTGTCATACGGGGACTGTATTGCATAAGAACAATGTCCTCTTAGGATCCTTCGGGTATCTCACATCATGTGTCCGCCTATAAAATCGCCTTCTAGAGATCTAGGACTTCACAAGAGGGACATTTATACTGGACTCCGAGATAAGACCGGACGGATCGTAAACATCCGGGAGGCAGAATTGGCGGCGCGACGAGACCGAAGACAGGTTAAGCAAGCGTCACCACTCCGATCAGAGTCTAGTACCGGCCACCGGCGATCTGTACTCCCCTGTTTCCCACCGCCTCTATGCTCGGGTTGGCCCTCAGGGCAACGGCCGGGCGAGGGTGCTGATTCGGATCGGCTGCGGTGCGGCGATCAGTTGCGATCTCAGCCTTATGCACACGGCAAGGTGTGCTGGTGGCGGCTTGCCGGCGGCGAGCGCAATCTCACCGATGTGGTGATCCGGCGCCAACAGGTACTCCTCCTCGCTGAGAAGCGTGCACCCGGTCCACGTACCGCCAAGTGTAGATGAGGCGCTTGGGCCCGACTGCACTCAGGGCATCGGCATGAGCATCCTCCGCCACCCTCACGGCCCTCGCACGAGCCTTCTACAAAAGAGCCAATTGCCTGACTCTCTCGGACGTGACATAGGCCTCCCAGGCAGCTTGTTCCGCGGTGCGCTTTTCTTCCTCGGCCTTCTTCTCTGCCTCTATTTTGGGGCGCTCTGCTGGAGGCAAAGCCTCCCACAAGGCGACATCCATTTCTTTCCAAAGCTCCTTAAGGCTGGGGGCTCGGCGGGTGGCGCGGCATTCTCCTCGTAGCGGGGAGCCAACGCGTCCTCCGGCGCGCGTGCTGGCGAGATTGGGAACGCCAACGCGTCCACCTCGACACGTCGCGGCAAGGAGCGGAACGCTGACGCGTCCTCCTCGACTAGTGGCGGCGAGGAGCGGAACACTGACTCGTCCTCCTCGACTAGTGGCAGCGAGGAACGGAATGGCGGCGCGTGACCGTCCGCGCGGTGCAGCGAGGGGCTCCTAGGGCTTGGGAGGGGCGATGCCATGGTGGTCGACGTGAGAGGGATGGGGAGGATATAGCGATGAACGTGAACATGAGGGGGAGGAGATAGCGATGTCGTGGGAGGCGTAGTATTTATAGCGAGCAATGGCACACCTACGTAAGATAGGGACTGAGCTGCACTGACTTAACTGCAGGTCCAGTTGCGTCACTGACATGTGGGCCAGACCCCTGTTGGGCCCATATGTCAGTGACCCAATGCACCTGCAGTTAAGTAACAGCTACGTGGGCATATTTGTTGGAGTAAATTACGGGGGAGCGAAGGGGTGGAAATATTGCCGGTCACAACGGATTGGACGAGCGTGGGGGGAGGAGAGTCATGCATGCAAATTTTTTCACACAGGGTGGAGTGGTGGGACCGCCGGAGGGAGAAGGAGAGTTTGGCAGGCATATTGTTTCCATACATGGAGAGGAAAATATTTGGAGACGAACGGGCTTCCTGCAGGTATGGGGAACGGTGCATAATAAGTCATCCTGGATGCCGGGCTAGGTATAGTCTCAAGTCATTAAAAACATACACGCCCCACACATGTTCATATTTCAAGGTGCACTAAATTATTGCATGCAATGATTAAGGCTGGCCATAATGGTGGTATCTTAGCTCATATCATGCACACGGGAATAGCAAACATGCTGATGTGGCAAAGAATTAAAGAAGAGAGGGGGGTTAGAGTAACTAGTGTTCATGCATGCATTGGTAAACACATTTTTTTGTGAAGAACAACATCACTAGTTGAGTACTTTTGCAGACTTCAGAAACTATTCCACCGCCTCTACTATCTTGCTAAGAGTAGGTGAAATTTTTGAATCGAGCCCTTTAAACTAGAAGGGAGGTAGTAGTACTCTAATAGCTAACCTTGTTGTGATGACAAGATAGGACATGGCACACACCTGGACGGAGGAACTAGTCTGCATTGTGCATTTAAGTTTTGTCTGAAGTCAATGTACCTCTACTTTCACCAGACTTATAGAAAAATGTGTCAACATTCACAATGTCAAATCAATATTTTTACACTCATTATAAAACGTAGTTCTTATACTCATTATAATCAGTATTGTAGATATTGATATTTTTAGTATAAACTTGGTCGTGGGATTTCATTGATGCCTGTCAAAGCGTGGAGGAAGCGGAGCTTAGGGCTTGCATTGCTGGTCTCTACATAGGTATTTCTCTTCATAATCCTGTAATTTTAGAGACTGATTGCGCTTTTGTGGTAGTGTCTCTTACATCAGGGGACTATGACAGGTCTGCTATGCGTGACCTGAAGATGAAAGCTTTGAGCATCTCAAAGTTGATCAAAAATCTTCAATTGTCAAAGATTAGCCGTTCGGCCAATAAGGTGGCACACTTAATCGCTAAGTATAGCTTTGACAATAGATTAGATGGTATTCTTGTAAATAACGTACCACCCTGTGTGGTGAATATTGTATCGAATGAGTGTACTGGTGTGGCTGGTTAATTAATATAAGGTGGTGTTCAAAAAAAAGTATAAATTTGGTCGAACACTTTGCAAACGGTTGACGGGAGTAAAAAGGACCAGAGGGAGTACCATGCATGCGGAGTAGGAAAAAAAATTTGCTTGCCTAAAAAAAGGAAAAAATTGCTCATTTACAGCCGGTCGAAGTCTCAAAGGGCGCGACCGCGCGAGGGAGGCGAAGGTCGTGGGAGGCGCAACATTTGATGGAATTAAGTGAAGTTACATCCATGCGCTGACATGGCGTGCGAACAGGAAGAAGCTATACCGCCAGGCCTACGATATGGGTCTAGTAGACATGACATCTAGTGGGTCCTGCATAGTTCTCGAGAACTCTTTGGGGACTTGCAGCCGTTTATCCATCGGGCAAGCCAGCAACCCCATGCCGTTTGCACGCCCTACTCGTCCCCATCTTCTACCTTACAACAGTTCGCTCCCAGTCGTCCCGTCCTTTCACATTAGTTCGCTCCCAGTTTTTTTTGCGGGGTACAACAGTTCAACTTCTCCTAACCCTCCTCCAAAATCCATGGCCTCCCAAATCTCCATGGTCGCCGCTGAGTACCAGGTTAGAGCCATCACCGGCGATCAGTTCATCATCATCTACACATGTGGATCCGAGACGGTGAAAGCATGGCTTGCTCGCTTCCTACACATGTTCAACAGTTCAACGAATGAGTGGGTCGCTGGGCTAGATGTTGAGTACACCACAGTCCTGGGACGAGAGAAGGATCTAAAGGACGAAGAGAGGAAGAAGCCCGCCGTGATCTAGGTTTGCGTACATAACGTTTGCTTCGTCTACCACATATGCCATGCCGACGTTGAGTGCCAGGATTTTAAGAACTTCCTCAAGGACAAAAGAGTGAAATTCGTTACTGTAGGATTTAAGAACGACAGGGATGTCCTGCGTCAGATAGGTCTCATTGTAGGCCAACCCTTCGATCTCCAGAAGGCAAGCCTGGTGTCCTCCTCTCAACCTTCAATGCTGACCCTGGCAGCAGCCATGATTGATCCTTCGTACACTAAACTGAAGAAACCTCATCACGAGTCTCATCATGCATGGGAGTCGAAGACCTTAGATGAAGATCACATCCTGTACGCAGCAATGGATGCCTACCTTTGTTTAAATATCTAGAAGGGTTGGATGAAGAAGCAGAGCCCAGTGTCTGGTTCAAGCAAAGAAGCGTCGACGAAGAGGAAGAGGAAGAGGGACGAGGACGAAGTCGAGGACGTGGACTCGGACTCCGAGTAGGTGGCAGTGCCGTCGCTCATGCTGGTTCTACTGCAGTGTCAAGCGGACTAGTTGCTTAGTTTATTTTCAAGGGTGTGTTGTGCTGAGGCCCCAGCAGAACTATGTTTATGTTCTTTCTCGTTATTTGAACTCTTTAGTACGTACAGTAGTACTAGTACTATGTCTTACTACTGTTCTTCTTGCAATTGGTACTACTGCTCGTATCTTCATGTTCCTACTGTACTTAATACGTTCGTACTAGTAGTATAATTTGGGTCAGTCGATTTGTGAAAGAAGTTCGACAGAGCAAAGGAAGAAGACGTCAGAAGAGGTGGAAGAAGCCCTTCTAGCCATCCATGTTGCATCAAACGGCTCACATGAGTCGACTGACCCAAATTGCTCCTTCAGATTGCAGGATCCATGTGGCATTCAAGGTCTCGAAGGTAGATTCCGCGTCCGCACCCGGTTTGCGGGCTCGACGCGCGCGCGACCGGCTTCCGCCGCGACAGACACCATGCGCTCCTCCTCCACGTGGGCGGAGACGACAATGACACGCTAGTTCCTCCTCGCCGGTGTGCTGGAGCACACGCTCGTCCTCCTCTTCGTACGCTGCGTGGATAGATGCGGCTCCACCAGCTGCTCGCGTGCTTGGCAGCGCAGCAGCATCGCGAGAGGGACTGCAGACAACGTGAGTGGGCGAGCCTTCGACTTCATGGCACAGGGATGGCGGCGACACGGCAGTGATGGGCGAGAAATTGTTGGCCGGAGCAGGCGGGCGCCGATATGCGCAACGACGGCGGCATATTGATGAGTGTGCGTGTGGGAGCTTACTTTAGTTTTATATATAAGGTTGGTCAAACTTAAAAGAAAACTGTACTAGTACACGTAAACATTAGACTTAGGCAGCGCTTTTATTAGTTAGTACCACAGCCATGATACTGAATCCTGTGCAAGCGCGTGAACCGCTGCCGCGCGGTCGATCGAACGGTGCGTCACCGTGTCGCACTCGAAGGACATCCATCGAAACTTTTTGTGTGTGTGAAAACAATCCTCGAATATTACTCAACTTTTTTTCCTGTGAAAGTTCTTGACGCTGCAATATTTCCATATATTTGAATTTAGCTCCAGTTCATGTTTATTTGGATTTGGACGTTTTAGGTGCGCCCTAGTTTTTTTAATACTGATTTTGTGTGTGTGACTGAGAGAGAACATGTGTATGTGTCCATATGTGTGTTGTGGCAGAAGGGCAATGTGGAGACGGTGTGCATGTGATACAGACATAGAGAGGTGTGAATGTGCAAATGATCATGCATGAGTGAGACATAGACAGATGACGATACGTTGTGTATACATGAGAGAACGGTCTTCTAGTTTACTTGTGCGCGTGTGTGTGTGTGAGAGAGAGAGGGAGAGAGACAGAGAGAGGAGAATCCGTAACACAACAACCATCTCTCTCAATTCGTCCATCCCTCGCACGGTCGCATGCAACACATGCATCAACGCGCACATTTTGACACCCTCACCCGGCCCCTGCCCACCTCAAGGCCCGCACAATCTCTTCGTGAATACCCATTTCTCTCCTTAGGTTTGTTTTCTCTCAATATCTGACACACACACACACACACACACAGAGAGAGAGAGAGACACGCAGCACAACACACACACACACACTCCCCCGAGCACACAATTCATCCCCATCCAAGGTTATACGGCGACCACTCTCGCTTGTGCTTCTTTGCACCCCAACATGCACAACACCTCAATCTTCAAAGAGGGCATCGAGCAGATCGAAGACGGTGACCACACCACGCTAGAGAATGCGGGGTCATTTGGAAGCAGGGTGATGTGACGACGGCTGACAGACTCCTCCCCCACCTTCTCTCTCTTGCACAAAATTACCAATCCCTCTCTCCCCCGCACAAAATTGTCAATCCCTCAATCCACGAGATCCTTCCCCTCTCGTCCATGTTTTTCTTGCTCTCTCATCAAACATGTTGTCTCTTCTCCTTCCACGTATACAGAATCCAGATGCACACGCATCTCATGTATATTACATGTATCCATCTTTCTCACAGACCTAACTTCTTCCTCTCTCTTTCTCTCTCTATCTCTCTCTTTGTGTGTCTCGTTAGGTTTGTCTCCTACTCTCTCGTCCACATAGATACAATCTTTCCCGCCCTATCTGCTCCATCTTCAAAAGCTCTCTCTGCACGTTTCATTCACACATTGGGATATGTCAAAATGTTGCTTCTATAATGGCTGATGTAGAGTTATGGTTGTTTTTGTTGCATCCTACAAAGTAATAACTATGAAATGCATTTAGATTCTCATTTGACTGGGATTATGTGAGTTTGAGCATGTTGTGAAGTACTATAGACCTTGTATACATCTTGGGATTCGACAATGATTGTAACTATTGAATTGTATAGACCATTAGATTCGAAGTCAATAGCCTAATATATATATTTCACAATTTCAACAAATGATTAGTTCACTACAAACTAAGAAAACAAATGTGTACTCCCTCCGTTTTTATTTAAGTCCGCGTATTAGCATTGGTCAAAGTCAAGTTTTGTAAACTCTCAGAAAGCTTATAACAAAAAATATTAACATATACAATAACAAATAAATACCATTATATTCATTATTGAATGTACTTTCACATCATACATATTTGTTATGGTAAATGTTTATATTTTTCTATAAACTTGGTCAAACTTTAGGAAGTTTGACTTCGGTCAAACCTAATATGCAGAGTTTACTACTACTACTCGCTAGTTGCTTAGCCGAATCACTCAACACGCCACACGGGGAGTCCAGTGTCACAAAATTTTGGGGTCGGCACGAAAATCTCCTGCGACCCTGATTCGAGCAGTGGGAAGTTACCATCATAGCCTTCGGAACAGGCCTACGGATGACGCTTGGTAGGGGGCTGTTTTCGTAACTTCAGGTTCACCCTACCCAGCCAACCCCACCCCGGCACCCAGAGTAGTACACCTGAATACTCCCCATTTTCTATCCCCACCGCAAAATAGACTTCTCCATGGCACCGCAGCCTTCGTGCTCCTCCCCTTTACATCGGCGCACTCGTCCACCGCAGCGCATCTGCCTCATCGATGACCTCGTACGCCGCACCGGAGCCGGTCCACCGTCGTCGTCGTACACGGAGCCTCTTCCCCAGCATCGTCTTCCACGGTCTCGGATCTTCTTCCCGGAAGCCGACGCCAAGCGCAGAAGTACCACCGTCGTGGACAATGAACTGACCCCCATTGCCGACCATGACTCACAGAGGCCGCCGCAACCATCGTTCTCCTCCTCGATTGGTAATGTGTGTATTGAATCACTTAGCAGTACATGTGCAGTTCCAATTTTGTTCATACCTACCCTTCAAATTTCCTGGGTGCTATTGTTCCCGTAAAAGTAATTGGTTATAGCCTCCATTGTCCAACAGAATATCAGCTTGTAATTGTGCGTCGCTCCTGTATCGCGTTGTGCTTGGGTAGGTTTTTCATCTGCAACCAGTAGTGTGGCAAATGATGGAAATGTTTTTAGAACTAGCAAGATGCCCATGCGTTGCACGCATCAAGATGCATTTATATGAGTAGTTTATCTTATGGGAGAAAAGTATGAACGAGGGAAGGTCTTATTTGCAAATCTGGAGAGGGGTAGTTGAATTATCTTTTTTTATCTATCTATGCTGAGAACTATCCTCTACTCTCTAGTATCTACTTCTCCATCTCAGCACTGTAAACGCTTTTTTAAAGCGCCGCGCGTTGCGATTCTGATGGAGATGCTCTAACATGGCAGATAAGTGCTTTAATGTTGCCCACAAGATGCGCGAGTATTACTAGTAGTATATTTTTCTTGCCATGTTGAGATTTTAAAACCACGAGTGCGAACATGTAGAGGAGCAATGAAGACCAAACACGGGATATTTGGGACATCTTCAAGGAGCGTGGCAAGTTAAAGAGGAGCTGCACCGAACCTGTAAAACGAGCTTTAGTAAGTAATGCCCTTTCAATTACTTTCGTGTAGCCTCATGTTCTTCGATGTGTATATGTTGTAGTTTCTGTTTCTCTTAAGCGTGGTGTTCTTCGATGTGTAATAATTAGAGTCTTAATCGTCCTAATGCTTTCGTTTTTAGCTTGATGTAGGAAGTGGGTGTTCTCACCTTGTAGTCTATTTTTCTTTTTTTCTTTTGAATTCACTTCTCCGAGTTTTGTTTATCTGGCTTCTACTAAATGGATCTAGGTTGCTCTGAGTATTGATCTAAAAAAGAAGTAACTTCATGTCAGGATGCAGTTCCTGCTAGGAGGGAAGTATGGTCAACCTCGAGATCATGTTTCCAAAATGAGGCTGGATTACACACAAGGTGCCAATTCCCTAATGATGCTGGATTAGACACAAGGTGAAAATTCCCAGATGATGCTGGATTACACACAAGCCAGGTGGAGTCGTCAGCTGTTCATGTCCTCGTGGCATTAGTAAAGGCTGAAAGAAAGCGTGCAGCAGCCCTTGAGAATGTAGCAGAGTTCCTGAAGAAGCGAAAAGAGCAATCAGATGCTCTCTTCACCCAAGCCAAAGAAGAGATGGAAGAAGCCAGAAATAAGCTAGCAGAGGCAGAGCAGGCTAGGCGTCTCCTGCTATCTAAAACTATTGTCAATACAAAATTTCCTTCATAATAGCTAGGTTCAAATGTTTATCCAGTCAGCATGCCTGTTGTGATGTCCGTGCATCTAGTGATGTGGCACAAAATATTTTTTTCAGGTCATGTAATAACAGCAATTACTTTCCAAACAATAACAGACGAAGCATTGGACATGGTATAGTTCACGCGCAAGCCCAACATTCCAAGTTCAACTTGCACATCAAACTCATGTTCACAGATATCTGCACATTCATACATAATGTCCACAACCACGATTCACTTCAAAGCCAAAAAATGTGATGAGAGTTATAAATAAAGAAAATCCTCTACTAGTTCCTGCTACCAGTGCGAACACAACAAGTCAAGACCATGCATAAATTAATTATATTTTAGTCATTTTTGTGTTCTAAATGCCTGCCAGCTCGCGGAACGACGTGTTGCCGGCACACGTGCGGATTCAATGAAGGCAGGCGGGGCAGTCTTAAGCTGGTTGCACGCAGCGAGGAGCCGTGCTCAGCCGGGCCTGCAGCGAGTGCGACCCTCTTGGCCGACGTGCCGGTTCAATGCCTGCGCTATGAGAGGTCGCGTCCGTGTCAGAGCAATCACTCCCTCCAGTCCTTTTTTGTTTGGGTATAACAAAATCTCGTTTTCCATTCACATTTTACAAGTAAAATTCATGGACAAACTTTGACCCAAAGTACGATGGGGACTAGTAAACCAGAATGGAGGTAGTAGTTTTTTTAATCAAAGAAGGGTTTCCCCTTCCGATTTTCATTACTGAAAACCAGCATCTAAATCTAAACCATAGTATTTGCCCTAGAACTACCAGGTTCAACATCTTGCAACATAAATCCATACAATCTCCATTGAAAAAAAACCATACAACCATACGCCAAGGAGGTACGTAGTACTATGAATTCCATTTTCGCTCCATACCAATCGTTCTAAAAACTACTTACTACTTATAACACGCCATTGAAAATCGGAACTCTTAACCCCGCTAAAAACGATATTTTAAACGTGGCCACTCGATCTGTGGCAACTGGCGAGCCACCGCGCTCCAAGTCGTTCACTTGTGGTCCCGACCATCAACTCCTACGGATCAAATTATCACGCGAGCTGACTATTCCTACAAAGGTGCTCCACCACGTACCCGGTACCCGCGAATGCAGCAATTGTGCACCTAGGGTTTTAGGGTTTATTTGTTAACGTCGCCTTTATGTAACACTGATGTGTGCGAGACAGCGAGAGGCCGACTGCGTGCGTGCGCCTCTTTTCTTCGTATATGTACTCCACCATTTGTCTGGTGTCCAAAAAATTATAATAACTACTAGCAATGTGCCAATGCGTTGCCACACGATCAAAGTAGATTAATACATATTAACTGATTTGATAGAAAAAAGTCTAGTTTTGAAATACGTATATCACTAAAAATATGTTATGTTTCACTTAAAATATATTCCTTTGGCGGTTTTGATGAGATAAGGGAGGAATGTTGTTGGTTTCAAGATTCGAGAAGTGGTATATGTCTAATTTCATGCGGTGAAGAGTGCGGGTAAATTGCCATATCTACAAATGTGGTGAAGAGTGCGGGTAAATTGCCATATTTTCCTTCCTATCTGTCAGATATAAATGGACGACCTACATTGCAGGATGGCAGGCCCACCATCATCACCAACTCTATTGTTTTATCCCTACTCTTATAAAAAGCATTGTTGGTGATGATCGTGTGCCTGCCATCCTGCAATATAGGCCGTCCGATCTATATCTGACGGATAGGAAGGAAACTATGGCAATTTTGCAAAAAGATACCCACACCCCTCTCCACATTTGCAAATAAGGCCTTCCCTCGTTCATCCTTTTCCCTCACAAGATAAAATACTCATACAAATGCATCTTGATGTTCCGTGTAATGCATGGGCATCTTGCTAGTTTTTGCAAAAAGCCCATGTGTGTGTTAGAGAGAGGGAGAGTGGAGAAGGACGGATTGCATGTGTGACAAAGACACAAGGAGTGTGTGTGCGATAGGTATCAGCTTAAAATGAGGCGATAGTGTGTGTGTGCACGATCGAGAGGGCGTGTCTCAAGAAGGGAATAAAAATCTACATAGATACAAGGAGCGGGAGAGAGACATGTATGCGATGGTGGAAGCACGAGTGTGCGGGTGTATAAACCTATCTAGAGGCTAGCTAGTCGGTAAATGTTTGTGAGAGAAATACGAGTCGGGGTGCGAAAGCGAGAGTTTTGTGTGTGAGAGAGATACGGTAGTCGGGAAGGGGAGTGGAAGCAGGAGTTGTGTGTGTGTGTGTGTGTGTCTGTGAGAGAGAGAGAGAGAGGAGATGGTAGTCGGGGTTGTCTGATCGGTAAACAAATGAATAATGCCAGTCTGGGATGGAGACGAAAAGGAGACCGCAACAAATGTTGTGTCTACAAGAGAGAGAGAGAGTAATTTTAGTGGTATGAGTCATATGTAGAGACATATAGAGTGTGTGAGAGAATCCCATAGAGAGAAAGACAAAGTGAAAGATGAGTGGAGACTGTGTGTGTGGCGGTGAAAAAGAAAGCTTAGGTACCGAGTGATACCAGAGAACAGTAGAGACGTGAGAGATAATGAAAACCGTGTAATGTATAATGATAGGGAGAGTGTGACACTTGTCAAGGGAGACGTCGAGAGACCATGTTTGCGAGGATAGGAGAAACATGAAGTGAGTGTGCGGGTGAGATGGAGAAAAGAGAGTGATAGCTACCTGAAGGAGCATGCATGTGAGAGAGATGGGCGTGAAAGGAGTGAACAAAAAAGGGATTCAAATATTTAAATTCGAGATGATGATACATGTAATCCCATACTCGAACCAAAATTGATCTATCAAACATGCATACTCATATGAATTCACGCACATCTATGTTATTTAATATGTAGATATTACTGATCCATACATTTTAGTAGAACATAATTTGGTTAATTTTTTTCGAATTCAACCTTAAGATTTTGAGATCGTTGTATTTGTAAATCATATTATACATATAAAGGAGCAGAATTCTTTGTTGTGCTTTTGAAAGTATATATAAAAATGATGTATATAGAATGTAATTCCAATTGAAATGGATCCCGCCCGAAAAAAATAGAATACAAACGGGATTCGAATTGAGTTGGCATGGTAAACGCGCACTCTGCAAAATTTGAACGAATTGGGGAAAGTCACAGTAACCGCCCGAAACCAAAATCTGCGAGATGGAAATCACTACTGCCTATCCCTGCCACGCAAAGCCTATCTGCTGGATTTCTATAGGTTTCGATAGGGGTAGGTTTGTAATTTCACCCAAACGTGACGTAACCGCCTCTCACCCGGATTCATACATGGTGGGCACCAAAACACAGTGTGTCCTCGGCCGAAATCGACTCCCTCCCCGATTCATATTCATACACGGTGGGCGCCAAAAACAAACTCTCATTGGCAAATATTTGGTGTATGCGAGATTGCCGTCCTATCCCCAACCGACTAATGTTGCTGTGATGTAGTAGAAATTCGAAACGGGGGCTAAGTTTGTAACTTTCCTCGCATTTGAGACAAGCGCGCCCTGAATACATGGTTCCCCCTTCCTCTCTACCTCCCTTTTCCCCATTCGTACTCCGTGGGCGCCAAAACACCCTCTCCACCCCACCCTCCTCCGTCCGCTGCCGTCCGCCAACCCATCCACCGCCGTCCTCCTCCACCATGCCAGAGCTGATACCCCGACGCCGCCGTCCATTACAAGAGATCGACCTCTCTCTCCACAGCTTCGGACCGGGATCCTTGCATCCCGTCCTCCCGCTTCATCCCCGCCGGCGTCCACCTTGCCGGCGCCGCTCCTATGACCGTGTCGTCCACCGCGCCCCGCCGCCACTGTCTACCCTCCTAGATCTGCTTCCACGCCGCCGATAGCCATCGCTACAGCAGCACTGTCAAATTCTCAGCAGATGCATACACGGCGCTGCACCAGAGGCGGCACTCTTTCGTATCTGCTCAACTTATTTATCGCAGCAAGAAAATAGATCGCCACTGCTTTACTCTGATTTCTTGTCTTGGTTGCAAAGTTGCCTTTGTCCGGTTTGCACCTTCAGATCCTCCATGGCACGCTCAACACTATACTCCCAATGCTTATGGTTTTCCCCTTTTATATTCCACACTAGTTAAATCACAGTAGACTAAATTTCAAAATTGGGTCAGTCGATTTTTCAGAGCTCGCCGGAGTTCGCCGGTGCGATCGAAGGGGCTCGGGTGGTTGTGGGGCCTCGCCGAATGAAGAAAACTCGACGCAGGTGGGGGTGGCAGAGGAACACAGGCGGTGGGGGCCGGTGGTCCGACCGGCGGCCCGTGCGGTGTTCTGTATGGGAAGAATCAGAGACGAGGAAGAAGAAGGGCTAGGAGACGTAGGATCTTCATCCAACCGCCTGAAATGGTTGAGAGACAGCTGGGAGTTGCATTCTTAATGCACTCTGGTTCATCATGTGTGGGCACTTCGCAACCAACATTTTATTATCCAAAATCTGCTTGCTCTTCTTTACCATGTTCCTCTTCCGTTCTTCTTTAATATGTACCCTCTCCGTTCCTAAATACAAGTCTTTGTATAGATTCCACCATGGACTACATATGGAGCAAAATGAGTGAATCTACACTCTAAAATGTATCTGGATACATCTGTATGTGACCCATAGTAGAAATCTCTACCAAGACTTATATTTTGGAACGGAGGGAGTATGATAGTAGTACAGTATGTTCCTTGTACTAAAGATGAGCAGGGACATTTGCAGTGTAGAGGTCTATACGGTCGGTTGTGATGGACACATTGAGCCTCTTTGATTCGTAGGATCTTGTAAACATAGGAATAGGATTTGTAGTGGCCTGCCCACTTGAATCCTATAAGAATAGCAAGGAAATGCGGGGAGCTGTGTCGCCTTTGAGAGTTACACTGATATTAACAGTACCGCACCTTCACTTGAAGAGAGCTGGTATCCGAAGCCTTTCTAGCCATACCGGCAATAGTAGCACATATATTCCAGCAAGTTCCACTTTGCTGATTTTACTCTGATGCTTAAGGTTTTCCCGTTATATCTACACTATGATCTGTGTAGCTGCTTTGTGTCGCACTAGCAGCAGTCCACTCTTGAAGCTAAACACTGCAATGACTTACAAAATTGGCACCAAGGCATTGAGTGCCATTCTGGATGCAATGAAACTCATACGCTCCCCACATGTTGATTCCTGTTCAGAATATGATCCTAATGACTATTCTAACCTCGAGGAGTCAAAGGCAGATGGCCTGTCCTGTTCACCCATCAAGGTGCCTGTTCTAATTTGGCAATGTTTTATTGATTGCGGGTATCTTGCATATGTTGTCTTGCATTTCTTCTACTTTGTTGCACCGCCATCTACTTAGTTTACTCATCATATATGTCGAGATGCCATGCCCATCCATTATCAATACATATTCCATCTGTCATCATACCATGTTTTTCCACTCAAATGCTGTTCTTGTGCATCATACATCAAAAAGGAAGAGGGTGATTGCCGAACCTGAAGGAGCACTAGCAAAGTCCTTGAAAAACGTGGTGGTGCCAGAGAAATCAGACATCACCCCACTTATATTGGCTGTACAACCAGTGACACAAAACGTAGGACCGACTCCAGCATACTGTACCCATACTTCACTGGCGACACCACTAGCCCCACCACACAGGGCCTGCACTCCAGCAAAAGGGATACCGATTTCATTTGCCATAGCACCAGCTGTACCACAGAAAAATCCCACTCCAGCAAAAAGTACAGCAAGTCCACCGGCCGAAGACCTAACCCAACTGCAGAGACGGCCAATTCCTGTAGATTGGAACCCCATTCCATTTATTCCCAGTTTAAAAGACAATGCTTTCAATGTTGTTAGGGACTACATGCATATATTCCCATCATGGGAAGATTATTGTGAAGACAAACACCATTTTCACATCTTCCTGTCCAACTTACGTGTAAGTGCTATTATTCATGGTTATTATTTTCCTGTTTTCTGCTGATTGAACACATCAATGATTTACATTACATTGTTGTAACTAGGCGAGGGTCAATCTGGATAGTCATGACGAGCAAAGCTTGCTTGTGCTTTTCAAGGAAGCATTGCAACAGTATAGGTGTTACCTGAGGAAATCACACTTTGATGGCAAGTCTATAAACAAATTTTTGGTGAAGTCTCCTGTGCTAAATTTAGAAGACATTGAATGGAAAAACCTTGTTATGCACTGGTCTCGTTCCCAGGATGAGGTACTGTCTATGAAATCACATGACAATTTGAACTTCTACTTTTCCGCATGTGCCTTACGGATCTTTTTTGCAGGAAATCTGCTTGAAGAAGAATTCCGGTTTGACAAGAACGACAGGATATCGCAAATATGCTGCCCGTTGCTTTGCTATTGTTAGTACTTGTTGTCTTGTATCACTGTACTTGCATACATACCTGGTTCATTATGTGACAGTAGTATGCATGATAGCTTGCTTATCAATTGTTCGCTCCAAATTATCAGATCTATATGAATGGTTACATTAGTGTAGAATATATCCAATGCCAATGTTTTTTTTAGCTCTGCATTATTCTTGTAAGTACATGCTGTCATTTATCAGTGTACTTATAATGACAGGTAGTTGTTCATGTACCATCACTCTGCAGCTTATTTTCCTTTGCCCTCCATTTTCTACACATCAGATCTATATTTACTCTTACCATAAGGTTGGTATAGAAGAAGTTTAGCTGCGCATTGCTCTTGGCTGTAACTTTTGCCTGTATCACTGCACTTACATTTATAGCTACTTGGTTATGTAGCATCACTCTTCATCTTATCTTAAATATTCTCTTTTTTCCGTATATTATCACATCTATATTTACTCTTAACAAAATGTAGAATAAAGGCAATGCTTTTGAAGAAGATTCCGTGGTAAACTTCTTGAATTGCCCCCCATCAGCATGGACAAGGCCTTTATAGAGCCTGTCTTCACCAATAATGTAAGTTTGTCCATCTCAAGCCTTCAAACTTTGTTGTATATATTTGGTTAGGCATGACTGCAACAGCTGTTTATTTTTGGTGTTTGCATCAAATTGCTTGTTTAAAGTTTATTATGTAGTTCATAAACAAAAGTTTGTCCTTTCTCAATTTAAGTTTTCAGTTGTACAACCAAGTTCCTTCTTCATACCATGTAAATTAAACTATACAGAGCAAGTGATCTTCTTTTGCACTGCATGTATGCTTCTGTTCTTCATCCGTAATCCAGTGGTGTGGTGAACCTACCCACTACAACACAATGTCATATTCTGCAATGTCTTAACTATGACCAATGTCATATCATTCTATATTATGAGTTCTTGATCTATAATCCAGTTGTGTCGTGAAGCTGCAAACTCCTTCACAATGTCATTTCCTGCCATGTCTTGACCTGAACAATACCATATTGTGTTAATGAAATTTTAAACTGTGTCACTTTATTCGTGAGTAAGAAATATGATGAATTGTCAGCACTGATACTTTTATGTGCAAAACCTGTCATCTGTCTGCTAGTTTATCTTTCAGAGTGAGGAAGATATAAGTGTTGAACAAGCGCAGTCTCATCATCTTGCTCAGCTGCTTGCGCTACAGCTCCCCAGCAGGGCTAACCTTTCTTGAACTCTATTGAAGTGCTGTCGATTTTGTATATTATTTTGTCGGCGTGTTTAGTTGCACTGGTGGCGATCTTTGATGCCCAGTGTATGTAATCTGCTGTCTGTTTGTGCTTTATTATCATAGTGGAGAACTTTGATGCCCAGTGGATGTAATATGCCGTAATTTCTTTATTGTATAGTCTAGGTTTTTTCTTATTCACGATGCTGTAGTTATTTTACTGTATATATATCCCGTCTTCGCAGTAAACCGGCCAAACCGTAAAATTACGGCACATAATCGGGCCGTCATGCAATCACGATGTAGGTTGGGCCTGAAACGTGCCAAACAGCTCACGGCCTGGCAGCAGCCCGAAATGAACCCCGGCCCATGATTGTGCGAATCAAATCATGGGCTTTTAACAGGCCAAAATTGTCTCGGTCCTTGTTTGGCCCAATCAGATATTGGCTGCGAGCAGGCCGGATGCAAACCGGGCCGTAGTTAGGCCCAACTATATGACGGGCTTTTAACAGGCCGAAATTAATATAGGGCCAAAATGTTAAACGGGCCCTTAACAGGCCAAAACTAATATCAGGCCGAATTACTAAGTGGGCCCAAAAGCATAGTGTCCAGTTGACGGGCCGAATCTGATATGGGCCATAATTGAGCCCAAAGCCTCTTAAAGGGCCGGACCTGATCTGGGCCGTAATTTGGCCCAGAATGTGGTAGGATTTTAACGGGCCGGATCTCATATGGGCCACTATTAGGCCCGGAGCACGGCATGCCATTAATGGACCAGATCAAATATGGGCCGGCATTTGGCCCAAAACATGGCAGCCAGTTAATGGGCCGGCCTACTAGGGTCCTCAAAATCTTGTGGGCCTATAGCTGGGTCGGCCCATTAATGTCGGCGAAATCTCGTGGGCCTTTAGCTGAACCGGCCCATTATGATCGGCAAGAATCTTGTGGGCCTTTACCTGGGCCGGCCCATTATGGCACACAAAAATCTTGTGGGCCTTTACCTTGGCCGGCCCATTATGGCCCGCAAAATCTTGTGGGCCTTTAGCTGGGCCAGGCCATTATGGTCCGCAAAATCTCATGGGCCTTTAGCTGGGCCGACCCATTATGGTCCGCAAAATCTTGTGGGCCTTCAGTTGGGCCGGCCCATTTAAACTTGATGGGCCGGTCCACGTGTCAACATATCATAGGCGCGTCTCGCCCATTGGATGAGTGACACATGTGCCAACGCAGACCTGACACGTGTCTCCTCCAGCCAATGATGATTTTACACATGGAAAATCCCCATTGGTCGGGGCTGTTAACGGGTTATCGGATCCAAAACCCGACCTGATAGCTTAACGGCGTTCCGTTACGGTGGATGCCACGTGTCGGTCACCCTTGACGAAAGCACTTCTGTGACGTGCGATTTATCATCATGGAAGTGGACACTTCTACAACAGCATAGGTATGCCTATCTTGATTCTGTCATAAAATCGTCATGGATGTACATGCATGACAGAAAACACGACCTACTGTGACAAACACGTATCATCACGGAAGTGTATTTTTTTTGTAGTGATTAGTGCAATATTTTTACATTATTCCTTGTGCTTGGGTTCTGCACATATATGACATATACCCAGGGTTTGTAGCTGTATAGAGCTCATTGTTTAGGCCAACCATACAAGAAGGTGGGTTTTAGGACATCTCCTTGGCAGTTGCGGGAATAATGACCTTGATGACCATTGTCAAGACTATGGATTGTGCATTGTCATCTTCAGATCTTGTCGATCATTGTATTACATGAGAGGTATCTCTGCTCATTTTCCTTTGCCTGACTCGTGAGGTTGTGGGATCCTTACTTTCCTTAGGTATATCTGTTGGATCCTTGCTGCATCTCGTATGAGTGACTGAGGTGACTGGGGATGCATGCTCACCATATATAAAAATCATATGCAACCAAACACTTGATTCTTGAGGTAGGCATATGTTTTGACTACATTGTACCTCTGACAAACTTATTGCAAATCTGATCCTTGAACTGCACTTCTGCTCAAATCTTTTGTCTGGGTAGTGTGCAGAAGAAGCCTCGATAGCTTACACATGAAGCTTGACCTGAGTATTGTGCAAGAGAAGCCGGGTTTCCGTAATTGAGAAGCTTCTCCTCGGGTTGATTGTCGAGAAGGATTCATTTTTCGTCTGTCAAAAGCTTTTACTAAGGTATCCTGCTGTGTAAGACCGGAAATTGTTCACATATCATGCTGAGGAAAATTGAGGAGCCTTGCATCATAAATTTCTTCCGATAACGTGTGGAAGAAGACTGGGTTTCTTACATCCAAAGCTTCATACTAATATGCAGACTGAAATCTACACACACGCCCATAATATTCCGTGGCTGATTATTTGCATGACAAAGTTTGTTTGACTGTCTTCCTTGAGCATATCACATTCTGACTTTATTTTGGATGATAACATATTTCAAGCATCATGCATTGTTGAGCCAAAATTTTGTCTATGATCCATACATATGACTAAAAATATAGCGTTGAGCTTGTACCTGATTTGTCTTGCTGCTTGACTTGATCATTACCGTTTTGAGGATTTTGTACTGATGTAGACTTGAGTTATCAGTACTGTGGTGAGGAGTGCACACTAATGCAAAATTGATTATCAGCCTCAAAATCAGATATTCCCCATTTCACTACAGTAGGCTGATAATTCCATTCTGTTTAGCTGATTTTCCAAATATTTGAACTCCTTGCTTATTCTTCGGGTCCGGTGTCGGTTGATGAGAAACTCTTTATAGGGAAAAAATAATGCAACACCGGGGCCCAAAAGAAAGAAGAAAACTCAACTAAACAAAAGCACACGTCAACAATTAATTCAAACACAATCAGTGTCACATATTACTGCTAGTCACCCAATATGCATGCCTACTTAAGCACACAAATCTCGCGGGATCTCCGGTTCTACGATCTAGCATGCTGTGACGATGTGCACGAGGACGAATAAAGGTGTGGATGAATTGGTGTAAACAGCGCTACACCAAGTGCTAGCTTAGCCAGGTAGCAACCTGGACTAGCTCGGAGGCGAGGATGTACTTGGTAACCATGTAGCAGGACACAAATGTTGTTGCCACATTATTATCAAGCAGACGGAGAATATCCGTATTCGTCCAAGAAATAAGGATAGCGGGGAAACTGAGTCTGCTGGCATTGCCCTTTCTTGATAACTAAGATCATTAAGGGTTGCCAACACGACAAAAAAAGGATGATCCGGGGTAGAAGCATGGCTACCACCGAAACAAAATGGGGCTGAAGGAAGGAGTTCGGCGCGATACCTGAGCACCATTTTTGCAAACAGTGTCAGGATCACTTGGCATCACTCTGCTGGGACAGAAATGGCACGAAACACCGAAGAATAAGCAAGAAAAGAAAACTGGAGAAATGCAAAGCCTGAGCTATAGTGGATCCGAACCGATGCCATCTACACTCACCAGATTAAACCGTTAGTTGCAAAATAATACGGTTGTATGCAAGCTATGCAATAAACAAATGCAGCAACCAAATGCAATAAACAAGCCAAACTTTAAACTACCGGTTTCTACCGCTCGTGCTGACTAGGGCGTCCTATAGCCAGACCTGCTCTGATACCAAGCGCTATGGCTCCCCGGCTCAGAGAAACTGGAACGCCCCGTATTCCAGCCCAGAGATCAAGGAAAAGTCTCTAGAATACGTACTGCTTGACATAGAACAAATCAGCTCTTATTACAAGAATAATAATACAAGGGTCTGATGTTACAAAGAAGCACATCAGCACGGCGACACTACGCCTGCGATACTATACTTGCTCTATACTAGCAGCAGAACAACTCGTAGCAGCGGAACAACGATGAAGGTGGTGAAATCCACTCCGCAGGGACTCTAGCTGGGACACGATCTAGCTCGCACACACGACAACCTCAACAAGCAATCAAGCAATCAAGGCATCACATGCAATCTGGCATGACACGCCAGGTCAGTACATTGAATGTACTTGCAAGCTCACAACAACCATAAACATCAAGGCAAGACAATAACATAGCATTATCAGGTTAATTAATTAACAACTACCATGATGAAACAACTACTAAGCATGGTATGAAACTGATACAATACTAATAAATCACCATCTCAGATCTCCATAACCATATCTCTCTTGGCTAACCGGACAAGCAATATACCATCTCGATCACCGTGTGATCAAAACCAAACGGTGATCTTTCCGGCGATCACAACTAGGACCAACACTTGGTCTCAAATGGTGATCTTTCCGGCGATCACTACCATGACCAACACTAGGTCTCCAACATCATCAACATCCTGCCAATCTGTATTGCTCAAAATATCAACATATAAATCACCTATAAGTGATTCCGTCATGTGAGTGTTGATCAAATGGTGTGACCTAGTACGAGCCCATGCCCATGACCGAGGACGCGGCTATCGATAGATTAAACACACACACTTTGCAGAGGTAGCGCACTTTACCCACACCACGAAATCCATGGCCTCGCACTCCCATTCGGGTGGACCAACGACATTCCGACAAAACCGATCTACTGCCATGACACTCTCCCGGCCACTCCGACCAACTCCCCTCTGGGCCAGGTCATGGGTGGCCCCGTGCCTACCAAAGGCGCCAACGGCCACCGTCGTGGAGAAACGGCCACCATCATGGCAAAACAGGGACAATCCGGATATAACAACAACGGGCACTCAAGGTTATGTCTGCTTACCGGGCCAGGGTACCGCACGCCCATAACCTTCCCTCGTTGGAGGCACCGGCGAGAGGCACGACAATAGACCACATTAGGGCCTTCCCATAAAAGGCAAATGTGGTTGCACTGGAAAAACCCGGTTCGGTGGCACCTGACCAACTTAATGACGGAATTTATCCCCAAAATATAATAGTAATGACTGATACTCCGATATCATCTATCAACCTATAATCCAAGTCATAGCAATATCCAACAAATAATCCAAAGCTTAATATCGTCATATCAAAATACTCCGAGGACAGTATAACACTACTATCATGATGAGTCCAAGAACGATAATACTACTACTCAAATATCAAGAACTAACTATCCATCTATGATCCACATGCAAACCTCATCTCCAACATCATACTCCAAAACAATAATATCATCTAGCATCATGATGAAAATAACACTGGCCACTAATAATCCAAAGGCAACATGGTATCCAAAGTAATACTGCAAAATAATACCAGATACCATCATGAAAATAATAATAATAACCACTAAGAATCCAAAGGCACATGTCATCTCCATAATCATCAAAATATAAGTCCTAGAACTCCAAGCAATATCATGGCAATATCAAGTTCAAAACCATACTCCGAGAAATGCCATGAACAAAACATACATAGCTAATGCAATACTTTAGACAAGTTCAAATAAATAAACCATGCTACTGCATTGCAATCATGCAAATGGAGGGTGTGGCTTGCCTGGGGTGGAAGAAATCACCGGGAGAAAGTGCGAGAAACTCGCGGAAGGGATCACCAGAAAACGTACTCTCTCGGAGGGGCTGAATAAGGGTAGGGGCAAAATGGTCATTTTCAAAATGTCAAAACATGGTGAAAATGGTTCCATCAGAACGGGCTCGACGAAACGAAGACGTGGGCTTTGGAATCACCAGATTTGGAGCTATGGGTAAAAAGATATAAGGGTTTTTCTGCCAGGGACCTATCTGTAACAAAATCATCACAAACAGGCCCTTAGCTGGAAAAACAGAACGTGCACTCGAGGAAATATGCTTTCGGTGAAATGAAAGCGCAATGCGGCCCACAACTGCAGCTGCTTACGCTTTCGGCTAGCGAAAACGTACTCTCGGGAATACGTTTCCACTAATCCACATAAGCGAGGGCGGGTCAACGGGCTATGCGGCTGACGAGTGGGGTCCACGGGTGGTGGAGCCCCCCGTGCCTGGTCAGCGCCTTAGACCTCTTGCGCTGGTGTTCGGTCACGGCGGAGGAGGATCCCGACGGGGCTCGTCGGTGATTCCGGCCGCCTCCCGCGGCGCTCGGCACACCAACGTGCTCGGGGGACCGAGCCGCGTCGCCTGGTCGGCCTCCCGGTTGCTGAAGACGACAGGAGCGGGAGCAGCTTCGACCGCAGTGGACGGCCACGTCGTGCGGCGACGGGTACGACTCCCTGGTGGGCAGGAGGATGAGGGAAACGGCAGGGGAGGGTCGCCGGAGGTAGATAGGGGCTCTGGTGGTGGAAGAATACAAGGAGGAGGACGGCTTTGAGCGAATTTAGCCGGGACAGAGCGACGGCCGTGGCGACGAGGGGAGGGAATGAGAGCTCCTCGGGCTCGCTTGGGTGGTCGGGGAGGAAGCTAGGAGGAAGTTAAGAAGCTTGGTGAGGTTGAGAGGCCTCGGGGTGGGCTTATATAGCCAGGGGAGGAGGAGGTCGAGATGGCGTCGCCGCGGACGCGTGACCACGCGCATGAGCTCAGGGGTAGACGATGGGAGGGGGCACAGGGAGCAGCTCACAGGGTAGAGGGAGCCAAGAGAGCACGGGGAGGAAGGGACGAGGAGAAAGACGACGGTTGGCGCACTAATGCACTCGTGGGCGTTCGACGGCGAGCATCAGTGAGGAAGCGGATGAAGGGGGAGAGGGGTCTAGGGGAACGACGACGATGAGGTGAAGCCAAGGGACACTCTCACGCGCGCGAAGACGAGGAGGAGGGAGCAGACGTAGCAGAAACGACACGCTGGACGCGGCCATTGCGCACAGAGCGCGCGCACAGGTTTTCCAGCGTCGTAGTCACCACGTGAACCTGGGCATTCAATGCTCTATAGCACCCAAAACGTTGTCTAGATGATAGTCCTTCCAAGATAGTGCATTGATGAGGCCATGGCTGGATCTGGGGTGATATGGTTAAATGGTAACTAGGCTTTGAAGTTTACTGCATCAACCTTGGCAGAGCACTGCTGATCAACAGGAAACTGATTGGGTCAAAATTGTGTTGTCTGGGATGATTAACTACGGAAGGACTATGATCCTGGAGGTTTTGGAGCATAATGGAGCACAAACTAATATAGTTTCTTTGTAACTCACATTATGGGTCCAGAATCAAAATCATGATGGTTCACTCACATAGAGTAACCACTTGAGATGAAATTTTGCAGGGCTTAGTGATTTGGCTAGATAAAGGTGTTGTAAAAAGTTTGCACCAAATGGATTCACCAAAATGGTACTTCCTTCACAGCTATTCTCTCTGTCCAGAAACTTGCAAACATTCTAGAGAAATATTGGGTGGATGAATTGGTCCCAAATTTGGTGGAGAGAGGTTTTATGGCCATGAGGATGCTCTGGTAAATTTTCAGGAAAAATGAAGCAATATAAAATATACTTGCTTCACAACTTGAAAATATTGGCAGAATCAAAGATTTGATCCTGTGCTCACATAAATCAAGAGATGGAGCTTAAATTTGTAGGAGTGTGAAAATATTAGAACATGAAGGAGTGTGCAAAATTTCAACTCATTTGGATAACCCTATCTAGTACTTCCTTCACAATGCCTTCTGTCTGACAGAAAGTTTGAAAATTTGCTGAGGAAGATTGGATAGGAAAATAAAGTTGAATTTGGCATGAGGCAATGATTTGGACATAAAAGAATGCTTAAAAGGTTTGGGAGCAATCAGGAAAGGATAGGTGGCACTTCCTTCACAAAGTGCCCCTCTGGACAGAAATGAAGAATAATTATTGGGGGATTATTCTTGGGCCAGGAGAGGGAAGTTTGGGCATATTTGATCAACATATGACCCAAAGAAATTATGAGAATTAATTGAGATTTTTGGGAGTGACGAAAATATAGGTTGCTTCACAACCTAGGGCATATAGGGTTATTCCTTTTATAGAAAAAAGGAATATTCCTGAGAAAAAGAAATTAGGGTTTGGTCAAGCAGTGAAGTGACATGATCTTGGCAAGGTTTTGAGAATGATGAGCCACTTGGGAGAGGAAATGAAGGTGATTTCCCAGGTGGCAAGGCCACAGAACCACTCCCAAAAGAAAAACAGAGCAAAAAACCAATAAATCAAAAAAAGAAAAAGAAAAGGGCCAAAAACCAGGCTGTTACAGAGTGCTTGTCCCAATGTGCTCGGGAGTTGGAGGAATCTCTTCTTCTACAATGTCACAATCTATTCGTTGCATTTCCCTGTCTTCCATATCGACCTCACAGTTCAGCATATCTGTTAAAATAAGAAATAAAAACTTATTGGTGTGTCTCTGGAAATTAGATAAGTAAAATTTTGCTTTGTTGTCATTAGAAAGAGAAACCTGTGGTATTATTGATTAATGACAGTGCGGTCGTATCTCTGTATTGGATGATTATTTGATAGAGAATTTGCTTCCTCAACTCCGGGACTTGTTCTTCTGTTAGTAGCACTGTTTCTCCATCGTCGGTGTAGTGCTTTGCGTTCATGAACATATAGAACACACAGTCCAGTCTGCAGGTAGAAGAATGATTGATTATTGTCACTGTCCAAAGACGTTTAGGCAGTTTAGATGAAGTTTCCCTAACGTCCTATGTTTTTATAAATTGCATTAATAACTGTTACTGTTAGTAAGGAAAAGGAGAAAGGTTTGTAGTGCTTACGTCTTTCCCTGAAGTGGCACCTGCATTTTGACCTTTTTGAAATGGTCAATACTACTTGGAGACAGTTGGAGCTATCTGCTTATTTGCTTCCATATCCTCTTTACTCTGCTTGTCACTGTGTTGAAGTAATCCATTGTGCCTGGATATTTATCTGTTAAAGAGTCAAGGAGTTCAAAGCGCTCTTTTTCATGTTAATTGTAACAACGAAGTAGTGGCCAATAGATCCTTGTTGAACATGCCCGCCTATGCAAACTGGTAGAAAGAACTGCAAAATGCAAAATAAATAAATAAGCGATCCTTCTTGGATTTAGTCATGATTTGTTGATCGTTAGACGGAATTATAGTGCCGAGGTTGTATCTCTTATCTGTAACATCAGATGTGCTTACCATGTCGAAATCTTGTAGTTGCTCTCCTTCTTGCACATCAAGGAATCTTTTAAGCCTTTTAGGCATTGTCTTGTCTCTGATGTGTGCTTCGTCTTTATTTTTCAACTCCAATGGATCTTCATGGTTGGCTATGTGTATTGCTGCGTGCTTGTTTTGTCACATGTGCGTAAAAGAAATTTGTAAATTCAATTGTACAGAAAGGTTGATTGATCGATAGATTGATATTCATTGTTGAAACTTGAGCTTTACTTACGGTGTTGTATACTGATAGAATCTTTTTCTTTGTGCCCCTGAGTTGCTTTTTCAACATCTGTAGCATGACTGCCATGGTTTCGCTGTGCACTGCCTTTCCAATCTCGAAGCTTTGTGCCATGTGGCTGACCGTTACTGTTGATGTCTCTGTATTTATTAAAATCTTGTGCCTGCAACATATATATATATATATATTTATTTACAAATATACATATAAAATGTTTAAGGGAGGAAATCATTGGAAGAAAATAATTCTTTGGTGGTAACATGAACTTACCCTTTGTCCTTATGTGCTGTCATCATGTTGTTGTACAGGTGTTCGATCCTTTCATCTTTTGTGCCTTCCTCGATGGCCAGGTTTTGCATGATCAATGGTTCACGTTCTGTTTGAGTGCCGTCCTGGGTTACCGTCATGTTTGTGGCGGCAACATGTTTTACAACACATTCTTTCTTGCCTGATGGTGCGGCCTTTTTCTTGATGTTGTCTGACTCTCTCTCTGGAATATTTGCTGCATGGTTTTCCAATGCACTGTGGTCCTTTGCTTCTTTGCTTGTGACCGTGTGCGTGTCTTGTTGAGGTTTCTGCGTTATCGCGCAAAAGCGTGGTTAAAAAATAAATAAATATGCTCATTATTTTCATTGTAGTTTAGTGTCTGTTCCCTAAGAAAAATACTCAAATGTTTAGTGTGTCTTTAACTTTTTTATTGTAGCTTCACCTTTACAGTCGTTTCCGCCGGTGCTGCCTCTTCGACCTTTACTTCGGTGAGTGGAGGTTCTTGGACCTCCCCTGGATCTTTTTCGTTTTGTTCATCCGTGGTGTCATCGTTTTTGTCTTGTGGCTATTGAGACATAGAGGTAGGTAAATGAGATTGCATTTGTGTCTTTGTTCACTCAAATTTGTAATTTCCTTGAAAGCACCTTATCTGACTTCACCTTTTCAATCATTTGTTGCCATCCCTGTTATTCCTTGCTCGGACAATGAGGGTTTTCTGGCTTGGTCTACAGCGGCGACACTATCCGCCGTTGGAAGAACTTCTTCCGCTTGTTCCATTCCCTTTTGTTGTTGTGTTTGTTGGTCTTGAATGTTGGTACTCTCCTCTGTTTCTTGCATCTGTCGGAATGCAAAAAAGTAATTAAAATGTGTCTGCATTTCTGTTTGTGGATGTATTTTTTATATGCTATAGAAAGATGTTTTGTAGCTTGAACTCTACACTCATTGTCTCTAGTGCCGTGCCTGTCACTTCTTCTTTGTCTTCTGAAGTTTTTGTACATTGTTGAGCGGTAGCAGCATTTTCTATCGCTTCTTGAGGCACATCTTCTGCTTCATTTGTTTCTTTCTTCTGTTCAATCAAAAAATGTAAATAAAGTTTGGACTTCATATGTGCATGCATAACTTTTTGTTTTAATGTTGGTAGGGTCAGGTGCGTGTAACTTTGCCGCTTTGGTCTTTGATGCTGGTGGGATCTCTTCTCGGTTGTGTTTGTCATGTGAAGACTGCTCTTTGGTCAGTGTACTGGGTACCATTTGAGTCACCATTTGCCCTTGTTTTTTGGTTTGTTCCGTTTGTACTCCTTGCTGTTCTATGGCATGACCGTCCTCATTTGTTTCCTGCGTTTCATGAAAAGGAAAAGCATGATTCATTCCTTGTAATTCTTGTATTACTGTGACAGGTTGTACTGGGCAGTACATTTCTTATAAATTTTGGAAAAATGGTTCTGGTTGAATTTTACCTTTGCGCCGGTGGTTGGGATATCCGTTTGTGCATCCACTTTTTCTTTGCTTTGTATACCAGCCTTGGGTGTGTCATCAGGTGGAGTGTCTGAGGCTTTCTCCCCTGTATCGGTCATCTGGAATGCTCTTGTGATGAAAAGCTCTTGTCCATCAACTTTCTGTTTTGCATGGGCATCCTCTTCCTTTTGCCATGCTTGTAATACCTGATAGATGAAACAATACGAGTTGACGGTATTGGGCAAAGTGGGTTTGGAAGTTTTACCTCTCCATTGTTGTTTTCTTCTTGTTTTTATGCCGTGCTGTTAACGGTCGATGGTAGACCAGTCCGTGCCTCATTTGCGGGACCGTCCATATGATACTTGTCCGGCTGAGTGTATATTTTGTTGCAGATTTGTCAGTTAACTCAAAATCGTATCTAGTTTAGAAAGAAGAGACTTATTAGAAAGAAGAGACTGATTTTTTATACTCACGTCTTTGCTGCCTCCGATCCTTTTCATCTCTTGTACTGCTCCTGTGGACGCTCTTGAGGGATCATTATCTGTTGTGGGGTTGCTTGTTCTATTGCTACCATCCTCTTGCTCGGTGTTCTTGATGGCATGCTGCTGTTGGCCTTTATGTTTCGGTGGCGTTCTGTTGCCGTGTTCCTGACAGAATCGAAGACAAATTTTTTAAGTTCAAGTTTCAAAGCATCGCTTTCGAGTCACATGGATGATGTATTTGTTCTCATTTACCTATTTCTCATGTTGATTCTTTGCTTCTGCAGCTACTTTTCTACCTTCTTCTTGCTGTCCTTCGGCACTTGCCGTGTTGGTTGATACGTGCTCCTTGCTTTGGTCTTTTTGCACCTTGTTCTGTTCTTTTGTCTCCCTCTGGCTAATTCTCGAGGTCTGTGTTCTTGATTTTGTTATTCTTTTCTTCCCTTCATGTTTGTTTTGTTGGTCTTGTTCTTCCTTCTTTCTTTTTCTCCTCCCCCTACTTCTGCTGCGGCTATGACTTCTTTCATGTGGTTGCCATCTACTAGTGCAGTTGTGGCTCCTGCATCTACTCGATCCTGCAACTTTAGCGTCGTCTCTTCTGGTAAGCTCACTCTGCAAACCATGTCCTGAAATTCTCTAAGTTGTTCGAAAGAATCCATCAGAGCCATTGTTTGTTGCACCACTGAGTTCTTCATTTTTTCATCTAATTTCTCCTCTTGTTCGCTGGATTGGTGTCCAGCCCTGGTCGTTATTCCGGGTATCTGTTTTGTTTCGTCGAGTACTTGTTTCAACATTGCTTCTATCCTTCCGAATATTTCATATGATCCTGTGCTGGTGCCTGTGACGGGTTCCTTGCTCCCACTCGTGCCGACATGTGCTTCGTCCTGGCGCTTGGTTGGAGGTGGTAGCAGTTTGGTCGTCTGCTGGTGCTCCTATTGTTGTGCTGATATCATTTGTATTGAATATGAAGGTGTTGCTGTGCTGGCATAGAAGATCCTCTCTGTTGTTCCTTTCCATGTTTGCATTGTTTCGGCAGAATGGAATTGGTTAGACTGGAAACCGTTTTTATAAGTGATAATGCATATATATTCAATAGGGCTATACCTTTATCTTGCCAAATTCATAGTCATCTAGTTGTGCTTTTCCGTCCCTTTTCATGTCTGCTCTAGCTATTTTCTTTTGGCCACTCTTTTTAAGGTGGTTTGCTCGCGGTAATGATGTCTTGTCCATTGTCTTGGCAATCTTCCGCATTTCTTTTGTGTCGGTTGACAGCAGCAGGGAGTCGAGGTACATTATTACTGGTCCCTGCCAAACCATTGAGATGCTTTTTGTTCTTTTCTTCCTGAGGCAACATCCTGTGCTTCTGCCATTTCTTGGCTCCTTCCTTAATACTTTCGACGATTACCTCATAGAAATCCATCTTTGCCATTTCTGGATAGTCCATGTCCTTGACCATTATGGCTTGTTGGCTGAAGACAGGGGAGGTTGTTCCATAGACAACGTTGTGGAAAAAAATAAGGAAAAATATTTGAACTGATTTCCTGTTTGATTGTTCGTCATCTACTTTCACCAATTTTTTTAGTTCTTTAAACAGATCTTCGTGGTGGAAATCCATTTTGCCGAGGCCAAGTTCTGTGACCAGTTCGCTCATTGTATCGGTGGAAATCTGTGGCTTTGGTGCCGACTTTTGCGTACCGTTTGGGTATCCAAACACCTTGTGGATGCCTTCCTTTGTTATCTTGATTTCTTTGTGTTGATCAGCTTCACCGAACGTTATTGTCATGCTTTCTGTGTCCAAGTCGTCGTAGATGTGTGCTGCAAGCGGTTTGCAGATGGAGCGCTTTATTTGGCATTTCTCTATGCTTCCAAACCCGGCCGTCCTAACATCTTGCCGGTGACGTTCTTCAAGTATTTTCCATGCTTTATTGACCTGATCAAATGCTGCTCCGGCCTTGATTTTGCATTTGTCCATATTTGTTGTTGCCTCCTGTTCATCATCCGTTGGTGCTACCAATTCTTTTCCACTTGTCTTTCTCCTCTTTGTGCGCTTCTGGTTTGGTTTTACCTGTTGAGAAAAAGAGGGTTTTGTTATAGAGGATGATTTGGTTTTCATGGGTGAAAAGCGATAGCAAAAACTTGTAGATAAAATGTGTTTTACATCATTGTAGCTGTCCTCTGCGGCACCACCATTGTCCCCTGCATCGTCATCGCCCTCTGCACGAATGAGATCATCAACATGTTTTGTGCCATCATCGTCATCGGTAGCATCACGCTCTGACTCTTTGCTGGCATCATCCTCGTCTTCTTCCAACCGCTGTCTTTTGTTTTTCTCCTTAGCTTTAGTTAGTTCATTCTCGACGCCTGTAACTGCTGGCGGGAGCACCATTAGAGGACTTGGCTGCTGCTGCTGCTAGGTAGCACCGTCGCTGATGAGTTGAGTTTTGTCCTTTCTCTTTTGTCTTTTTGCTCTAGGAGGAATGGAAGTCTTGGTTTCTGATTGCCTCTCTTTTCTGCTGCTAGTCACTTGCTTTTTGTTGCCCTCCCTGCTGGAAGCTAGTGCTGGCACTTGCTCGGGTGCTTCGTTATCCATGTTCTGCTTCGTTCTTTTTTCTGACGGGTCAGGAGAGATGACTGGTTGTTCTGGATATGCACTATTAAGTTCAGACAAACCATTTCAATATCTCCTCCTCCGTCACCTACACGATGATAATGTAATAAAAGGATTACGTAGTAACATCGAAATAAATGGGATATAGTTTTAAAACTATGTCTTCCACGACTGCACAAATAGAATCTGAAACTTAATCTACATAGATTCATAAGATAGCCCTTTTCTTTCATTTCCTGGCCTAAAAAGGCGATCAATCCATTGTTTTCTTGTTATATCAAGTCTTCCTCCGAATGCTTGGTTTGGTCAATCAGTGATAGAAATTAGGGTCAGGTGTGAGCAGTATGGCTGCTGTCAAGTCCATATCAGTGAGGGGAAGTCTTTTTTATAGGGGAAAATACACTACAAATGATATTTCGTAAATTGGAGAAATAATTGTAACGTTTAGAGGATAAGATAAAATGTTCTCGAATGAATAATAATAGACATAATGTGTGAAAAATTTCATTGAAGTGTAATTTCCCAGGATTGTGTGGACGTAAGTGGTTAACTTACTCCTGCTGCTACATAGTTTTTGTTATATGGATTGTGTGAGCCTTTTATAGTACCTTGTTGCATGATAGGCTATTCCATAGGTACCCTATTTTCCTTATTACCAGTCCTTGCTGCATAAAAATGCCCAAGCGTTAGCAGCAGTAGAAGCATAATTGAATTTCACAACAAAAAGAGGAGATGCATCCCGTGGACAAAAGAACGGCATTGTTGGAGACGCATAGGTTGTTTCACGCTATAAGAACATAGCTAGATCTATTATTGGAGCACGAATTTTACTATGAGAGAGGCACATAATTTGAAATAGATACAATCAATGGATATATAGAATGTCCTGTAAATACCAGGTTTTGAATTTAAGGATGCTCTCATGGTTTGAATCTACAGCGGTGTCCTAGATAGTTCTGGCATGCACATCACGTTTTAGGCAAATATCTTGCGAGCACATTTCTGTGGCGGGTAGGGGTAGCATTTTATTGCACGCATGTCTACCTTATTTCAATTTTGTTAGAAAAGTCTAAACAGACTTTTTGGAAACACGGTTTTGTGTGGCGGTTAGGGTTCATGTCCTTCAAAAAGGGGAAAATCGCTTTGATCGACCTGTGGTAATGAAATGTAATGGATTAATATTTTTTACCTTCGATTGCTTGTGAGGGATTCATCGCATCCATCGGCTGGTTTTTGTCCTTGCTCTCTGTTGGTACCTCCGCCGCGAGCACGGGTCGTCGCCGTCAGTTGTTGCCGCCGCCGGGAGAGGTTTTTGGTGATTCCGCGGGCACCCACCGACTGTCTGTATCTCGAAGTGGATGGCGGCTGGTGGGTGAGTCGAACCTGATTTGGATTTTTGGTTGGTCTGCTGGATTGGACAATGGGGGCAGAAGGAGAGAGGAGGGGGTTCAAGGGAGGGGAACTGGTGAAGTGTTTGAGATTTTCAGTGCGAAAGCAAAAGCAAGAAAGTAGTGGAGGGAGGGAGGGAAATGGTCGAACCGTCTCGAATCTTCGACTGTCCGTTTGGACATCAAGATTGGTGCAACTTTCTGTGGGCTTCGATGGGCTTTTTTTTGCTTGCTTGCTCAACTATGGGAGCATTTTTTTATTTTAGTCAGGTGACATCCACGGGGGCATGGTTTGTTGTTACCCAGAGTCACGTTGTTGGTTCTTTCGTGTTCCAACTGATTGCACTCGCCAGTTTATTTTGAGGGGCATCGACATGAACTCATAGGAAGCATGTTTTACCTATTAGACAGGATCACGTTCGTGCCTGCACGTGTTACAGACGTTTTGTATGACGTTCCATGTTGAGGCGCATGGAAGTGAGGCCACCAGCGCTCACCCTCCTATGGAAATGACAAAGCATCTCGAATCTTCGACCGTCCGTTTGGACATCAAGATTGGTGCAACTTTGTGTGTACTTCGATGAGCTTGTTTTTTGCTTGCCTTCTTAACTGTTAGTCGGTGGGACGTTAGCATTTTTTGATTTTAGTGCTGTTGTGTGACCAACAGGGGCATGGTTTGGCGTTACTCAGAGTCACGTTTTATGGTTCTTTGTGTTCCAAATGATTCAGCTCGCCAGTTCATTTGGAGAGGCATGGACATGAACTCAAAGGAAGCATGTTAACGCATTGGTTAGATTCTCGTTACCACAGGTGTATGCTTTTGGTATTTCCAAATGATTCCGCTCACTCGTTCTCTTGGAGAGGAATGGACGTGAATCCGGTGGAGGCAAGTCTTCGTATTAGCCAGAATCACGTTTGTCCACCCGTGTGTTACATGCATTTTCTCTAGCGAGTCACTGTGAGGTGCGTGGAAGTGAAGCCGAGTTGGCACTATGTTACTAATGCAACAGGCACACCCCTGACGTAGTGTATGGAAATGTTTTCTTTGTCAACTCGTTCCTTTGTTGTGGAGAGTCGCGGTGGTGCGTTCCAGGGAGGCACTGTTTGTTATTAGAGAGAGTCACGTTTTATGGTTCTTTGTGTTCCAAATGATTCCACTCACCAGTTCATTTGGAAAGGCATGGACATGAACTCAAAGGAAGCATGTTAACGCATTGGTCAGAGTCTCGTTACCACGGGTGTATGCTTTTGGTATTTCCAAATGATTCCGCTCACTCGTTCTCTTGGAGAGGAATGGACGTGAATCCAGCGGAGGCAAGTCTTCTTATTAGCCAGAGTCATGTTTGTCCACCCGTGTGTTACATGCATTTTCTCTGGCGAGTCACTGTGAGGTGCGTGGTAGTGAGGCCGAGTTGGCACCGTGTTACTAATGCAACAAGTACACTCCTGACGCTGTGTATGGAAATGTTTTCCTTGTCAACTCGTTCCTTTGTTGTGGAGAGTCGCGGTGGTGCATTCCAGGGAGGCACTGTTTTTTATCAGAGAGAGTCACGTTTTATGGTTCTTTGTGTTCCAAAATGATTCCGCTCGCCAGTTCATTTGGAGAGGATGGACATGAACTCAAAGGAAGCATGTTAACGCATTGGTCAGATTCTCGTTACCATAGGTGTATGCTTTTGGTATTTCCAAATGATTCCGCTCACTCGTTCTCTTGGAGAGGAATGGACGTGAATCCGGCGGAGGCAAGTATTCTTATTAGCCAGAGTCACGTTTGTCCACCCGTGTGTTACATGCATTTTCTCTAGCGAGTCACTGTGAGGTGCGTGGAAGTGAAGCCGAGTTGGCACCGTGTTACTAATGCAACAGGCACACTCCTGACGCTGTGTATGGAAATGTTTTCTTTGTCAACTCGTTCCTTTGTTGTGGAGAGTCGCGGTGGTGCATTCCAGGGAGGCACTGTTTTTTATTAGAGAGAGTCACGTTTTATGGTTCTTTGTGTTCCAAAATGATTCCGCTCGCCAGTTCATTTAGAGAGGATGGACATGAACTCAAAGGAAGCATGTTAACGCATTGGTCAGATTCTCGTTACCATAGGTGTATGCTTTTGGTATTTCCAAATGATTTCACTCACTCGTTCTCTTGGAGAGGAATGGACGTGAATCCGGCAGAGGCAAGTATTCTTATTAGCCAGAGTCACGTTTGTCCACGCGTGTGTTACATGCATTTTCTTTGGCGAGTCACTGTGAGGTGCGTGGTAGTGAGGCCGAGTTGGCACTGTGTTACTAATGCAACAGGCACACTCCTGCTGCTGTGTATGGAAATGTTTTCCTTGTCAACTCGTTCCTTTGTTGTGGAGAGTCCCGGTGGTGCGTCCCAGGGAGGCACTGTTTGTTATTAGAGAGAGTCACGTTTTATGGTTCTTTGTGTTCCAAATGATTGCGCTCGCCGGTTCATTTAGAGAGGCATGAACATGAACTCAAAGGAAGCATGTTAACGCATTGGTCATAGTCTCGTTACCATGGGTGTATGCTTTTGGTATTTCCAAATGATTCCGCTCACTCGTTCTCTTGGAGAGGAATGGACGTGAATCCGGCGGAGGCAAGTCTTCTTATTAGCCAGAGTCATGTTTGTCCATGCGTGTGTTACATGCATTTTCTCTAGCGAGTCACTGTGAGGTGCATGGTAGTGAGGTCGAGTTGGCACTGTGTTACTATTGCAACAAGCACACTCCTGACGCTGTGTATGGAAATGTTTTCCTTGTCAACTCGTTCCTTTGTTGTGGAGAGTCATGGTGGTGCGTTCCAGGGAGGCACTGTTTGTTATTAGAGAGAGTCACGTTCGTGCCTATGTGTGTTACGGACGTTTTCACTAAGGTGTCATCTGGAGACGCGTGCAAGTTAATTCGCAGATATAGTAAGATTTTGATATAAATATCATTTCAAAACAAAAAATGGCAATGGATAATGGTATGAATTCGACGGTAAGTTCTCTAGAATACAGTCAGACATACACAGTAAGTTAACTGTGTTTGAGATGTTCTCTGTTGAATATATACGGACCATTAGAAAGATGTTGAGTGGTTGAAGTGTGGACGAACGCAAGAGGAGACAAAAGTATAGTACTGGTGTTTCCTAGGCGTGTAGAGTTCGAGGTATTTAAGAGAGATTGTGAGAATTCGAGGCGTCAGTTACTCCGTTTGACCGTCTGACCGGTGTGCATATGTTATAAAAAGGTACCTACTCATGGAACACTCCACGTCCACAATTCTCCAGAGACATACACCTCTTTCTTGTTGGTATCTCCTTGCTTGCGCCATGGCCGGTAAGAGGGGTTCTAGGTGTTCAAGCAACCAGGCAGCGAGGACCAAAGCCGCAGAAAGAAGAGAGAGGTGCCGCCGCTACGCTGTAGTGGCGGCAGGGATATCCTGCCCCATTGCCCAGGTGTTGAACGACCTCCCGCGTGGAGGCGATTCCTCCCACAAGCTCATTCGCCATGGAGACGATCTCGGCAAGATGGCACTACAGAATTCCCTAGCCAGCGACGATGTGCTCGATGAGCTAATTAAGCAGCAACAGTTCATTGCTCGCTTGGGGAAGTTAGTGTAGAAGAGCAATGCCTCTGTGGAGAAGCCCACTGCTCTCATATTTCGATCTCTGTGTGAGAATGAGAAGCTTCTCAACAAGCTCGACCAGAAGGATCAGGAGGCCACCCGCTTGAAGAATATGTATGAGCAGAGCCATGCGTTGGTGCAGAAGCTATCGGGCAAAGCGGGGGAGCTTATGGATGAGAAGGTTGAGGTCCTCGTCAAGTCCAAGAGCCTGGATGAGGATTCTTTTGCTGCTGTGAAGGAAGGTCATGATGCAACGAAGAAGGAGATTGAGGATGCACTCGCCCGCCAGCCAATCAAGAACATTGCTGGAGTGTAGGCAGAGAGCTTGGAGCATGTTTCTTCGTTGCATTGGGGCATGTGGCCTTTTGTACTGCCATGAATCTATAAGGCATTTATGTGTTGCATTGTTGTCGTGTTGTTTCGTTCGTTGGTACATGTAGATGAGTAGGCTCTGGGCATGGATGTCGCGTGTTAGCAGTAGGAGCACAGTTGTGCTTCCACCAGAGGCACTTCGTGGGGCCGCGAGGAGCACGTTTTTGCGACACGTGCGTAGTTGTGGTCCAAATGATTCCGGTTGCTCGGTCACATGGTATAGGCACGAGAGTCAAGTCTTTTGAGGCACATTTTTTCATTAGGCGGAGTCACGTTAGTGTGTGGGTGTGTTTACAAATGTTTCTGTGAGAGGATCAACCATAAGAGGCATGGAAGTGTAGTCATACGAGCCACAGTTTTAATATGAGTTGGCGTTCCTCGCTTGTTAGGCGCACAGACGCGTGGATGTACACTACAAAAAATACACTTCCATGATGATACGTGTTTGTCACAGTAGGTCACGTTTTCTGTCATGCATGTACATCCATGACAAATTTATGACAGAATCAAGATAGTCATACCCGTGCTGTCGTAGAAGTGTTCCATGACATTACCAAAATTATCATCACGGAAGTGTCCACTTCCATGACGATAAATCGCGCGTCACAGAAGTGCTTTCGTCAAGGGTGACCGACTCATGGCATCCACCGTAACGGAATGCCATTAAGCTATCGGGTCCGGTTTTGGATCCGATAACCCGTTAACTGCCCCGACCAATGGGGATTTTCCATGTGTAAAATCATCATTGGCTGGAGGAAACACGTGTCGGCTCACCATTGGGATAGATGTCATCCACTCATTGGACCCAAAGCGTCTATGATACGTCGACACGTGGCACGGCCCAACAAAGGCCCATTCCCGTGAAAAGGCCAGCCCATTTGACTTGGTCAAAAGGTGGCGGGCCAGCCCATGGCAAGCCTATTAACGGCCTGTTCGCATATAGCCCATTTACAGCCCACTAACCTAGGGCCCGTTTACGGCCTATCCGAATTAGGCCCAGTAGCGTCATCTGGGCCGTCCAATATTATCCCAGCCCGTTTTAACTTCCGGTCCATGTATGGCCCATGACATCTTTTGGCCCATATGAGGCCCTTAGTAATCCTCGGCCCATTAATGGCTCGTGGTAAAACTGGCCCGTAATGAATAGTGTATCACTTTATACCCATTAACGGCCCATTATTCCATTGGGCCGTTTCCAGCCCATGTTATCTTTCGGCCTTCTCGGGGCCCATTTATTCTTGGGCTCATTTCCACATTCGTTTACTTACGACCCGTTACTATCATTTTCTGCTTGTGGGCCAAATTCAGCTCGTGGTTACAGTCGGCCCATTTGTGGCCTGTTAATATGTTGGGCCGTTTTCATAGCGTCATCAAAATACGGCCGATTAACGATGGCCCATTATGGTCGGCCCATGAACAGATGATTTCAACTCTAGCCCATTTACGACCATAATGTGGTCTGTTATTGGCCCATGTTTGGCCAACCGATCATAAGCCCGTAGAAGGCCCATTGATGATACGGCCCATAGAAGGCCCATTATGTCTACGGCCCATATAAGGCCCATTATTTCCACGCCACGTAGAAGGCCCATTGTTTCTACGGCCCTTAGGAGGCCCATTGTTTCTACGGCCCGTAGGAGGCCCGTGTTAACTACAGCCGGTGGGCATCAAAGTTCACCATCAGTGAAAATATAGGGAACACACTACATTATACCAAAATGGCTTGCTATTTTCTTCAGCCGGTGGCTGCACGTTAAGAACAAATTTTGTATCACACCAAAACAAATTACAACTATAAAACAAAAGGAAGGTTGGCATAAAAGTTAACAGTCTAGCAGATAAATGCACCACCAGAAGTTCAGAAGCTAAGTTCATTTGACCTGACTGTTACGTTTTCATGCTGTATTGTCTGATGGAGCAGCATAACCTTCGCCTTCAGTTCTCCTAGGCTCCTGAACAACATAGCAAATGTCTGATAGTCTGGTTTCAAAACCATGCATATCTTGACAACATCGAACAATGTCTCTCCTTGTTTCACAAAGGGTCTCTGTTAGGGAATGGACTTGTGTCTAGAGCGCAGATACAACATTGTTTTGAGCTTCCATATCTTGATCATGAGGCAGTTTGGACGAGATTACCTTAACAACCAAGCAAGTATTACGCAGGAACGTGCTTTTGGCACTATTAGTGGACATGTACTGACCCACTGCAGCAAGAGCTGACATTGCGGTTATAGTTGCCTCGCCACCTTCAGAAGGTGGCGGTTCCACCATTTTTTCCATAGCTCGCTGAAAAGTTGTGGTTTTAGATTAGTAGTACTAGAACAGAAGATATTAAGGAGGCAGCAAAACCGAACAAAATAGCTTTGGTCTATATACAGAACTTATTCGGGTGAACCCATGTAAAATAATAGTTGTATTTTATTGCAAAGTACATAATAAAACAAGGTTCCAAACATATGACCATGTACCATCGCTAATGTATTGTCTATTTCTTCACATTGTATTGAGGGCTAAGGATAAAGTGACGAAGTTTATAATACGGTAAGCATAGTATGACATCATTCATATCACAAAACAACTGAGAACAGACAAATAGGCAATTGCAACGTTGTGTGGGCAAGTCCAGCACGGAACTAGATTACAGGTCAAGATCAAAGGAACATCACTCCTCTCTTTTAAACCTTGTAAGGTGCAATGATACGCTAAGACAATTGTGTATAAAATTGAAAATAGTAATATACATTGGCTGCAAACCATGCAGTTCAAGACACAAGTCAGAGTAAGTAGTAGTTAAAAGGCATGAGGATTAAGGACTTACAACAACGACTTTGACTGGTGTAGTCATGCCCTTCTTCTTGCTGGTGTGACAGTCCTTGAAGATTTCGACAGCATTTGTTTCAGGTACTTTTTGGTCCTTGTGGGCTTTCCTCTACATTTGGAACAAGTCAATATAGATATGATAATATGGTACAACGAAAAGAGTGAAACAGCAGCTAATTACAAGAGCCTCGCAGTGTGCAATATAGCTACGAGATCCCGTCGTCTGTTGGAATTTCACTTTCATACGGTTGGCCTTGTTCTTTGAACAGTTCACCTATAAGAAGATAGATTTGTGTGGCACATGCGTAAATAGGACTTCAACATGTGATCTAATCGCACACACACACACACACATATATATATATATAGGGTAGGTCTATTCTAATAACACCCCTTAAGAGTCTTATTCTACACCATGAATCTCTTATTCTGCTAACACTTCTATACTACTTGATCCACCTGACCGGAACCGCAGGTCAACCCGAGAAAACTGTACTAGCCCAACCCCCGAACCCCCACTTTCTACCCCGCAGCAACCCATCTTCTTCACCTCCACCACCAACACCATCCGACGCCCCACCAACCCCACCCCTCTAGCACCCCACTGCCCCCACTCCCGCCGCGCCACACCACCCACCCCCTCTCCGGCGCGCCACCATCCCTACCTCCTCCGACGCGCCACCACACCTCGGCCACCACCCCGAGCCGCGCCGCCCCGGCCACCACCACGTGCCACGCTCATCGGCCGCCCCGCCCCAACCAGCGCGCCGCCTCGGTCGGATCCGTCGGGCGCCCAATCCTGCACCGGCGAGCAGATGAGCCGCCTCCCCCGCACCAGCCCTTCTGGATCTGGCCGGGGCTGCCCCCGCGCCCACCTCCCTTCGCCTTCCTCTCGAGTACCCCCTCCTCCCCCTTCCTTCTATTCCGTCGGCAAAGAAAAAGGCACGGCCACCGAGGGTGCTCCACCACCCGGCTCCTTCCTGCGACCTCCCGCTGCGCCACGGCATCCGGAACCAATCAACTGCCTTCCTTCTCCACCGCCTCGACCTGCTCCCCCGTGTGGCGGCCACAGGGGGTTGAGATGGCGCCCGTCGGCAAGCAGGGCGTCGCCCCACTCCGGTCTGCTGAGGTTGATCACTTGAGCGGATCCAAGCTGCTCCTCCCCTTCATCATCTCTAGTGCGGGAGGGTGTCGATGCAGCTCGTTTCCCTGTGCTTGCAGTTCTTTTTTCCCTTTGTTTTCCATTTTTAGGGAAAGTTCATCACGCCGGACTGCTCAAGGATTTTGGTTTTGTATAAAAATGTTAGAAACACATATGCAATTTATTTGTAAACTCAGGGCGGTGTGCGGTTGACTTCTTGCTTTGTTTTGGATGGAATTTTTTTAGTGCACTACAGTTTTTGGCTCACTGTGTGGTATAGAAACTTTTGCATTTCACGGGCTCATCGTGGGATGACGAAAAAAGATATCTCCACAGTTTTGTCTACGGTCCAGTTCCGGCAGCTCCTCCCGTGCAGCTCGATTTGCATAGGCACACGGTTTGGTGTCTCGTCTCGTGCAGCTCAGGTTGTGTAGGTGTGCCGGTTGTGCCCGCGGTTTGATGTGTGTGCGTGTGAGAGTGGGTTGATATGTGTGTGAGTTTGTTCTGCACAAAAAACAGGACGTTTGGGAGTTAAAAAAACAAATGCAGTTTATTTGTAAATAAAACTTTTGTTTTTGAGTGGTGGTTGTGTTATTTTTTCAGGCACATGTATATGAGTTTGTTAAAAGAAGCAGCGCATCTGGAATTGTGTTGGGGTTCGTTTTTCTCAACCATGTGGTTCGCTTTCTCCGTCTGTGTAGATGTCGCTACCAAAAGACCCAAAAACTACAAAAGCGAAAAATAAATCATGCAGTTCATTTGCCCATTTGATGAAGTGCGTTTTTCGACCTGAAGTAGTCGCTATTAAATGCATATGTGGTTCACTTAGTAATACAGAAACAAAAACATCTCAAAAGAAGCTCGCTTCTTATATTGGATGTAGTTCACTTGCTTGATCCCTGCGGTCCACTTGTTAGAAAAAAAAGTCAAAGAAAACTATTTTTTATAAAATGACGAAAGAAACCATGAAGTTCACTTAACTGTCTGATGCAGTGCGGTTTCTGGTCTGAAGCAGTGCGTTCATGTGTCTCATGCAGAAAACACGACGATTTTGGTCGCGGGAAAAACAGAGTGTTTGCGTTTTGGTATTTGTAAAATTACTCTTAAACCATAAGGAATTAGAGAGCATGTTCTACATGAAAAAGTTGCGCCTCGTATATATCTTTCCAACGCCATATAATTTGAATCATTCCGATCAGCGGTTTGTAAAAAAATTCATGAAAAACGGCCGCTGCCACTCGTCGTCCACCGCATGATTTTCAAAATTAACTTAAAACCGTAAGGAATCTCAAAAATATTTCAACATATGAAAGTTGCGCCTCGTTCATAGCTTTCCAACGGCGTATAACACGCCTCGTTTAAACAAACGGTTCAAAAACTGCAGCGAAAACAGTACCGAAAATTTTAAAAAACTAGAAGAACAGAATTCCGCGATTTAGTAAATTTGAAACTGCTCTTAAACCGTAACGAATTAGAGAAATATTTATATATGAAAAAGATGTGCCTCGACGATATCTATCTGACGGCGTATCATTTGCTTCATTCCAACAAGCGGTTTAGAAAAAAACGAGAAAAAACACTCGCTGCCACTCGTCATCCGCCGCACCATTTTCAAAACTGCTCTTAAACCGTGTGGAATCTCGAAAAGTGTTCAACATGTCGAAGTTGCGCCTAATCCATAGCTTTTCAATGGTATATTACACGCCTCATTCCGATAAACGGTTAAAAAATTAGAGTGAAAACAGTATCGAAAAAATAACGCGTGCAGTTTTTTCCGACGAGAAGTTCACGTGTGAGTACTGCAGCACACTTGGTTCAAAGAATGACGTGCACTTGCGTTCAACGCGCAGTGCGGAAGTGGTGTGCAGAATAGTTATTCTGCTAATATTAGCAGAATAGAACGTCTATATATATATAATGTACCTGATACTTCGGATCAGACCAGTGTTTAACGAGGCCTCTCTAGTCTTCATCAGATATATTTTCCACTGGAGATGTTTGGGCAAGTTCACTGTTAGCCTTGCCTTCAAAGTGAGTTTTCCTCAAGTTATACCGATATTGTCGTAGAGCAGACTTGAAAACATGGGTGCAACCTTGTCTGGTTGCATCATCTTGGCTATCCAACTTGAACCTCATATGTTGAAAATTATGGGAGTCTCATTATCAGCAACCTAGAAAGTATTGGACATAGCAAGATGATATTACTAGTTTCCATACATAACCATACTTACAGATAAATGGTCGAGGAAGGTGTTGAACTGGGTTTCGTCTTTGTCATTCCTGTACTGAATCCATGTTGGTAGGATACGTACATGACACCTAACAGCAACCACTGTCTCTGATACTAACTTGGCTGACTCTGTAGCATCATGTGGCCTTTTTAAACCTGCCTCAAAACGGATCTCCATTCTTCCTCATCTAGATTTAGTTAACCTATCGAGCATTATCCCTGATGTTTGTTTCCTCTTGCGCCTAGGTGCTAGTCCAACAACAAACATAGGAAGTGTTAGTGCACATCAAACTGTGAGACTACATATAAAGAAGCATGCAACTGTAACTTGACTCCAGCAACTACCTTCTTGTTGTTGAAGCTCACAAAGTTCATCTGATCTTGCCAACTCATCTTGTGTCAAGAGTGCTTCGAAAGTAGTGTCGGGTGGCAAGGGAGCTTGGGAATGTGCTGCTAGCTGAGTTGACGAACGAGTAAATCGTGCAGCCGGTGGTACTATGGAAGGTGTTGCAAAAACTAGGGTTGTCTCTGCTTGTTTGGTGGCAGCTATTTGTTTCTGTTTGGCTTGTTCTGCAGCTCGTGTAGCATGGGATACCCCGTCGGTACAATTTTCCGCTGGACTTTGACCTTCTATTGCACCATCAGTACCAGCAGAATCTGCAGGATTGTTCCACTTCCCTTTCCCTGTCGTTCTGTCTTGCTTCCTCTTTCTCTGTTCCATGTTAAGTCAAGCCGACAAGAAAAACGAATAACAATTTAGTTCTTCAGAACAAATGTACTTTGATGTAAGAACATGGTGTGATAGACAGATATTGTATGTTCTAGAAACAGGAACACGTGTCTTAGTCACAAGTATAATGTGTAAAGTAAGCAAATGAAATTCAACAAAATTAGAAGCAATACAAGCTAGACATCATACATAACATGCAACCACATATAACAGTGCCAAGTTAGAGGGAGCACCTGTGATGGTGCGCTAGGGGATACATGCTCATCACCAACACAGCTACATTGAGTGTCTATGCATGTGTTGTCTTCGAAATCATATTGGGGGGATGGAGGAGTAGAATCTGTAGAGGCCCTCCATTTGGAAGGAGCACCTTCATCCGCTGCCTTGCTAACTTCCTTCCGCTTTATTGATTTTGAATTGTCAAGTAAAACCAACAAGAAAAAGCAATAGAATTCACTCTTCAGAACTCATTCGTGCATGATACTGACAATCACTACTTTGATGTAAGGCAAACACATGATTCCAGGATGGAATAATATGAAAAACAGGACGACATCGCATATTCACAACTGTTTGTGTAAACTAAGCAGAAACCATTTCACCAAATAAGAAGCAATGCAAGCTAGACACCACGTGAAAGATGCAACCAATATGACCCTGCCAAGTTAAAAGTGTCCCATCATAAATGGCATTTCAACAAATTAGAAGCAGCGCATGCTATAAATCATATCAAAGATGCAACTAATATCACAATGCATATACAGAAGGTGTCTTGTCATATTGATTTATGCGGGATACAAAAAAACAATAGTTTTATGTGAGGACATGCTTAATAGACAGATGTACTATGTACTAAATACAGGAAGGCATGTCACATTAACAGGTATAATGTATAAGCTAAGAAGAATAGCACATGCAGTTTAACAAGATTGGAAGAATTACAATCTAGACACCATATGCAACATGCAACCACATATCATGCTGCCAAGTTAGAGCAAGCACCTGCGATGCTAGTGTAGGGGAAATGCGGTAATCAACTACAGAGCTACGTTCATTATCTTCATCTAGCCTTGTTGTTTCTTGAGAATCATGTCGGGAGGCTGACGCTGCATTCTTTAAATGAGTAATCCACTTGCCTGACTGCCTCATCATAAGTGATTGATGAGGGATACACAAGAAAATTAGTTTGATGTAAGAACATGTTTAATATACAGATGTACTAGTATGTACCAAAAACAGAAAGGCATGTCATATTCAAAGGTATAATGTGTAAGCTAAGCAGATGCAATTTAACCAAATTGGAAGCAATACAAGCTAGACATCCGGCTGGAGTGGTGAGCATGATCATCTAGGACCTGAGAGCCTGGTGGGAGGCGGGCTGCTTCGCCACCATCGCGGCTTTTTAGTTGGCTTCCAGGTGATGCCTCTCTTTGCTAGGCTTGTCACTGGCTCGGCCAGTGCCCTGACTAGCTATTTGTCTTCTGGTGCTCACGAGATGGTGGTTCATGTAAAAAATATCTCTCCTTATCTTAACAAAGACTGACTTCGGCCTTTCGAATACAAGCTAGACACCATATGGAACATGCAACCACATATCACACCGCGAAGTTAAAGCAAGCACCTGGGATGGTGGTTCATTGCGAGCGAGGTCATCAACTCCAGATCTACGTTTACCGTCTCCATCTGCTGACACTACACCTATTATAAGGCTGAAATGTGTCTGGCCTATCCGCGTACGATGCTGGAGCGACTTCTCTCTTTTCTTGTTTGCTTCTCTCATAGCACCAGAGTCTGAAATACCCTTGCATAAAAACACAATAGTGAGAGTATGGGTGAAGTGTGTGCAAAACTAGTGCACTGTAAAAGTAGCCGATACCAGGTGGCTAAAAAATAAATGATAGGAGACATATGATATCTCTACAACATTACATGACAAACACAATTAGATTCTACTCCATATGATTTTGTAATATATGAGCACAGGAAATGCAGGTACTCCTCCAGCACAACACCACATGTGGTCATATTAAGATAACAGTCGACTGAAAATAAATAGGTAAGTCGATTTTTTTAATGAACCGTCCGATCTATAAGGAACGGGTCTACCTCCCACCAGTCACTGTTGACAATCTTTCTCGAACCGCCAGCGACCACCGGCCCAGACCCCTGCATCCGCTGCCCCGCCCTCCCCTCGACCTCACACCACCGCCGTGCTTGGCAGCACCCCGGGCCATCCCTTTAATCCCGGTCGACCTCCAGATCGGGTGCCAGTAGCTCTAGGCCCCACACGCCCCTAAGATAAACAATGAGGCGCTGCTTCCCCAGCGTAATAGGCGGACTAGCGCCTGTTACGCCGGGGAATGCTTTCGTTAATTGGGAATCAACTGACCAGGAATTGAAATTCAGGGGGGCAACGGACCTCTAGCTAAGGTGAAATAGTATATGAGGAGAAACCTTGTGCATCGCGAGTTACTAGGGACATCTAGTATCAAGAAGAAGCGGTCAACTAGTGTCTTCTGTGGGATGAATACCGTGCAAGCAGACACGTAAGATTTGCACGAATAAGGGAAGAGGAGTACCATTTTCGGTTGCCGGTGTGGTTGCCTCCACATGTCGTGCCGATTTTCTTTTTGCTGGGGAAACCGATGTTCTAGAGGGTGCAGATTTGGACGAACCCATGGCCAAATTGTTGACTATGTTTCCGTGGCCGTATGTTGGCGGAGGGGAAGCAGATCCGAGGCGGCGAAGGATGGCGTAGCAGGAACAGCTCCGGTGCGGTGGAGGGTGGCGAAGTTGGAGCGGCAGTGGTGAGGTGCAGGACGGCGTGGTTGAACTGGCTCGGGTACGGACAGCTTGGCCTCGGCTTCAACTACTAGCCATGGAGGGCGTTGCAGTTGAGGTTGCGGTGGACAACGACGTCGGGGTATCGGCTCCGGCGTGATGGAGGAGGGCGGCGGTTGATGGGTGGAATGGGGTGGCGGACGGAGGACGCCGGGGTTTCGCCGCTGGTGGAGAGGTAGTTTTTGCGCCCACGGAGTACGAATGGGGAATTGGACAGGTGGGCTGGGGGGGAGGGGGAGAACCATGTTTCGGTCTAGGACGCGCTTGTTTTTGGCTTTTTTGAACAGAAGATGGGACGCACTTGTTTGAAATTTGGGGAAAGTACAAACTTTGCCCCCCTCTTAAATTTCGGACCTACTGCGGGTCGGGGGTAGGATGGTAATCCCAGGTGTCCCAAATAGTGGGCGGGAGCGATTTCGGCCGCGCGCATGTGTGCTTAGGCGGCCATTGTGTATGAATGTTTTTCGGAGGCGGCTGTGTGGCGTCGAGATGAAGCTACAAACCTACCCCGGTTTAGACCTTTGGATGTCGGGCCGGTAGGTTTTACGGGTCGGAGTTATTAGAAAAGTAATTTCCTTGTACTACCAAACATTGGTCTTACGCAGTTTCGGGCAAGTAGAGGCTCTTTTGGCGCTTCGTTCGAAATTTTGAAACACAAGCATTCACGTTTAGAGTACTCTTGAACTTTGAGGATTAACCTAAATAGACAACGTTAAATTTGACCTTGTATGTTTGAAAACCTCATTAAATTATCCGCTTCTTTTTGAAATTTTGACACTTGAAAATCCTATAACTATGATTATTTTGGAATGGAGGAGCTAAATTAGAATCTATTTTGTACACGACTACATATGCTATTATGTACAAAATCAGAGCAAATATTGGTGCCCCCATAATTTAGGTAGGATTTACAAATGCCATGATATCAAACTCAAATAATTGAATGGACTTCATGTTGAATTTGATTTTTTAAAACCACCTCAAGTTGAATTCAAATGTATGCTAGTTCATAGGTAGCTATTTTTAATGTTCATTGTGTAACTTTCGTATGTATAATGTGCTTTACACACACAACATGAACTATACTCACGTTTATATTCGATTGCTAAAGCGATGCATTGTCTGGAGTTCAAAAAACTAACTATGTGGATCAATTGTGTCGAATAATAATATAGACATGCTCAAATTCGATAGAATCTAGATGTCTGATGGATCAATGACCGTTCCTTATGCGAATTGCAAATATCATGATACCATCCTAATATTTGTATACAATTTATATCTTTAATCAATGTGTACAGCGGTCTTGTACGTGTAGTTTCACTCTCCATCGGTGGTCTCTCACACATGCTCACACACTCTCTCCCGAGGTGTCTTTCTCGCACACATGCTCTCGATATAACCCTACCTCCCTCTCGTAACCATTTAAGACTGTTTTCACTAACGTTTATCACAAGCTCTTCCTCTCGCAAGCATACACACGCACAATCCCCATCGACCCTTTCTATATACATAGACCTGCCTACGTGTCTCCTGTACGCATATTATCTTTAGGCCTATCTCTCACGCATTGTCTCACACCTCTCTTCCTAATCGACGAGTATGATTCTATTTTTTTTGCGAAAAGACGAGTATGATTCTAGCAGAGCATTCAGTAGGATGCCCCTTAAAGTTAGGTTGGATGAATAGTAATATCAGAGATAAAGGGGTTACCTTAGTCCGAGAACCTACGGTTACAAATCCTAGCCGGCTTTGTCAGTGGACATAGAGTCCTTCACAATTATGCCATCTTTGTCTTGTATGACTAGTCATCCATGGGTCTCCCTAAATGCGTCACGGGCTGACCAATGTGGCGCAGGACGGAACCGAACGAAGGGCCTCACCTCGACCCACCGGACCTCACGCGGTGACACACCCTCTGCCCCCATGTCTCGTTATCTTCTCACACCCACACATACAAACACAGACACCACACACAAAAAATATATTCTCCTGGTGCCTCTATCCACTCCCCCTTGCATATACACACTCAAAGGGAATCTCTCGCCGTGACGTCATATTCGTCTCTCTCTCTAGACCACTCTCATTTCTCGTGCTATCTCTCCCACGCCCCCCTGTCGGCCCCTCTATCCATGCCTCTCTCGAATACGTAATACACACACATACCTCTCTAGGCCCTGCCAAATGCATCAACTACACATTCACACATGTTACATCACGTACCCCATTGATCTAAAAAGCCCTCTCTTCACGTTTATTTCGCATACAACATTCCTTTTGAATAAAGTGTGGCCAAAAAATGTTTTAGAATTTATACATATGTACAGCATTACAAACTTATATGGAGGAGTATGAACGCTTGCATTGCATGGTGCCCACAATGATATTTATTCCGCACTGTGAATTTGTATACTTTTATACTATATATAAAGTTAGTCATAATAAAGAGAAACGAAGAGCATCTCTCTCTCCATCGCATACCCCCCTCTACGCCCCTTTCACGTACGCACACAAACTATCTCTAGGTCCTCTAAAAGTAAGCCCCCAGCACATTCACGCATGTTTCATCTTTCTCTCGCGATATATACAGTGACGATCATTGTATTTGAAGCGAAAGCACGATATGTACATTGGACTTCAGAATCCACTCATTATGGTCACCATTTATGTTTTGTGGTTATTATACAGTCACGGGCTCACCATACAACTCTATATTTTCTCAAGACACGACTAGTTGACCAGTTAAACGCTCCATGTGGCACCTCTAGTGTTGCATCACATTATCTCACTACCATCAGGCTCACCTGTCGGCTTGTATCTACTCTACATCTACACTCTTATAAAATACTAGCAAGATGCCCATGCGTTGCACGGAACATCAAGATGCATTTGTATGAGTAGTTTATCTTGTGGGAGAAAAAGATGAACAAGGGAAGGCCTTATTTGCAAGTGTGGAGAGGGGTGTGGGTATCTTTTTGCAAAATTGCCATAGTTTCCTTCCTATCCGTCAGATATAGATCAGACGGCCTATATTGCAGGATGGCAGGCACCCGATCATCACCGACTATGCTTTTTATAAGAGTAGGGATAAAATACACTCTTATAAAAAACAGAGTTGGTGATGATGGTGTGCCTGCCATCCTGCAATATAGCCCGTCCGATTTATATCTGACGGATAGGAAAGAAACTATGACAATTTTGCAAAAAGGTACCCACACACCTCTCCACATTTGCAATTAAGGCCTTCCCTCGTTCATCCTTTTCTCTCACAAGATAAACTAGTCATACAAATGCATCTTGATGTTATGTGCAATGCACGGGCATCTTGCTAGTAAGAATGAAAACAAATGACAAAAAATTTTTGGACGGTGGTTCAAAGTCATGACCGCGGGCACAACGGACAAGGTGGCCTTGTATTGGTATGCCGAGCCATCTGTTTTAACACAGAAGAGCTGTGTGGTGATTATACACACACGCACACATGCACACGAACTGCATGCACGCAACACTCACACGAACACATGCACCCATGCACGCACGCAACACTCACACGTACACATGCAGCCACGCACGCACGCAACACTCACACGCACACACGCATGCATGCATGCACACACCAGTACACCACACGACCAGCACACACTCTCACGCTCAAGTGCTCAACCTACACGTGCATGCGCACACATCAGGCCCTGACAGACACATACACAACCAGGTGATTCCTGCGCACGGGGTGGAGTCTTGTCGCGCATGTGTAAATTTGTGATTATCTGACCTTTTCCCTATGCGAACTGACAGGTGGGACCCACAAGGAACATGGTCAATTTAACTAGTCAACATGGTGCCACGCAGCCTATTTGGCCGGTCAACAGAGTGCAATCCAATGTTGAACCGTGAGCAAGTGACCGTATAATCACCGCAAAACGTATATAGTGACCGTAATCAGCTTATTCTGAAGTTCGGTGAACATATTACGCTTTTCTCTCCGTAGGCCCTCCAAAACTACATCTCTACACGTTCTCGCATGTTACATCTAACAAGTATGCAATACAACACTACTACTACACTCTAACACAATAAATCATATGTGTTTTTAGTTTTACTAGATATCATATTGTTACTTAATTATTCAGTTTGCATACATTAAAATTGCCTTTAAAATGTATGGCCAGTATCATATACCGCGCGGGAAAAATCCTGCCATTTCCTGTTTCATCGGGTTTGTATCGATGGATCGTGCGAAATAGCAAAACTATAGTACTATATACAGTACAAGTGACAGTTCACTCGGCCGTCGTGTCATGTACTCCTCCGTTGTAAGAATGGAGCGCTCGCTTTCATAAATCTTCTAGCCCCTTTCGCCGACATGTGGGTCATTAAGCTACCGGTTCCACGTGCCATACCGGAATACTGTGCAGAGCAGCTGGGGTGAAGCACCCAGTCATGGCGCCGGCGTAGTAATGAGCAATGAGGCGTCAAATCACAAAGCTGCACCTTTCCCGCAGTTAAGTTGGAGGGACGAAGTAATAATGCTAAAAAAAGAAGTTGGAGGGATGAAGCAACCATCATTTCACTCGTTGCCGAATCCGCTTCTCCCTCATCTTCTTCAAGTTAACCACGTGTTGCTTCTACCATTGTTCTGCCTCATGTGGGAAGCGAATCGGCTTGGTAAAGCACTGACACGTGGGACTGCATGTTAGCAAACCACCAGGACAACGTTCCCTAAAAATAAGAAACCTCCCCCGCCATCCGTGCGGCAAAATCACCTCCTTTTTACTAATCTTGATTCTATAATTTTTTAGATCAATATAATTGAGATTTGTATAGATATCACACAGGAGCAAAACCAAGTGGTATGGTTAAGGGCATCCACAATGTGTAGCCAAATGTGAAATTAGCTTCTGGCATCGTGGGAACCATTGTGGACGGTGTTGCCAAAGCCAAAAGGATGGAACCGAAGCTCCCTGATTGATTGCTTGATTGAAGGAATAGAAAAATGCAAAGTCTCTCCTGTTTCTCCCATGCTTGGACGCATGTACAGTATAGAGGACAGAGTCTACTCCCCTGTCCCTTCTATCACAAATCACAAAGCAGTGAGGCATCAAATCACAAAGCACGGACGAAGCAACCATCATTTCACTCTTCGTTGACTCCGCTTCTCCATCGTCTTCTTCGAGAAACCATCTCACCGCACTAAGCTGGACGGACGACGCTATTGTGTACGAGTAGTACTAGTACATTTACGCGTCCTTTGGTTCAACGGACTTCTTGGATGCAAATAAGGCAGTTGTTTCGTCTTGCACGCGGCACTTGCGAACGACTTACCGTGGTCTCCCTCAATGGTGTTCTCCGTCAAACGCACTACGCCAAACCACAATGTTCGAGATATCGTCGACATCACCACAATGGGGAAGGAAGTCAAATATAGTTACTACCTCCATTTTTTTTGTACACAAGGCCAGTATATCAAAATTACAATTTGCAAAAGGCCACTAACACTAATCGAGGCAAAATTGATGGGGTTTGCCTCATACTAGCAACCAAGGACATTAATATCCCCTGCATGCATGCGGAAGTGAGAAGGTTGGTTTGCATGGCGCTGCATTAATCAAGCGATGAGGAGTGAGATGGTTAGCTCTTTGGGCTTTGGAGAAAAAAATACGCATTAATTGACATGTGAAACGAGGATTTGTATCGATTAATCTCGCGAAGGAAAACCCCGCCTTCCTTTTTTAACACTAGTACTCCTAGTACATAGTACTACGTACTTATCCTGTTTGGGTCTAGGCCTTGCATTGCCATACTTCGCCACACATTTTTTCCAAGCTTGCCTAAAGTTTTCAAAATGAAAAGGAGGCACACTTGCGCACGACTGTCGCGGTCACACCTCACCCTCACATGCACAGTCGCTCCTGCATGCCGCAAACCCAACCAAGGGAACGCACCCTCAGTGACACATGCTGTCGCATGTGAACAAACCAAACTCAGCCATCCTACCGCTGACACATAATTTTCGTTCATAGAGTATGTTTATCCAACCGCATGTTGGGGAGTATCCGTACGGCCCGTGCGGTGGTCTGTTGGGGAAGAAGAAGAGGTGAGGAAGAAGGGTTAGGAGACGTAGGATATTCATCCAACCGCCTGAAATGGTAGACTTACCCAAGTCAGGCGACTTGCATAACAATATATGTTTTTACTACACAGCAAAAGATCCATAAAAACAACAACATAAAGAAAAACTATCACTGCTCGTGGAACGAGACAGCCTCGTCGTCTTTGGCTGCCGGCGCGAACCAACCGTAGCTGCCGACGTGTGTCTCCACACGGTGGTTGTCCTCGGCCTCCAGCTACTCGTTCACGCGGAGCATGTGGGCGCTCTGCACAGACGAGAGCATCGCCCGGTTCAAGTTGAGGGTGTCCGGTTCCGCCTGCAGGAGGGCCTCGATGAGAGCGGCATCTCCGCGCTCCACGTCGAGTTGAGCCTCTGCCGCCTGGTTCAAGTCCAGGACGTCCGGTTCCGCCTGTAGGAGGGCCTCGATGGCAGCGGCATCCGCGCTCTCCGCCTCAAGTTGAGCCTCCGCCGCCCGGTTCACATCCACGACATCCGGTTTTGCCTGCAGGAGAGCCTCGATGGCAGCGGCATGCACGCGCTCCGTGTCGAGTTGAGCCTCTGCCTCCCGGTCCTCCTTTAGTATCGCTAGGTTGAACCGCTGGTCCGCCTGCACCATGGGGGGATCGGACGCTGGCACGAAGTCGACGTCCATCGTCTCATACCCCATCGGGGGCCTTCTGCACCGCGACCTCCGCCATGAACATTGGATCGGCTTCCTCCTCCTTGTAGCTTGGCTCAAGAGAACTCAGGGATTGGCCCGCCACAAAGCGAGCTTGGGAACGTTGGTCTCTGGCGCCGACCGCCGCCACGATTTCTGCGCGGCACTCCGGCGTCAGCATCTTGTAGTACGTGATCTTGCGGCGCACCATGGCTTTTCGGCGAACTAGGGGACACTTGATGCGGGATAAGGGATCGAAAGGTGGGGGAAGGGGCTGGAGATTAGGTGTGGTTTTAGGGCAGTGGCCGGCGTAGGCTGAGCAATGAAGGTTTTGGTGTGAATAGTTGGTCCGGTGACGACCGGTCAATCGGTTTTGACTGTACATCGCTCTTGTCACGTTCGCGTTGCAGCCCGGCACGCTGGACCCTCCACGCCACTCACCGAATGGAACGCGCTTCATCTTGCGTTTTCGCTCGCTTGTGGGACCGCAATTGAGAGCAAACCGACGTCCCTCCCCCTCCCCCGCCCGCGTCATTTTATGCGGAGTAAATAAAAACAGAGGGAGTATATTACGGATGAGGATCCCCTGACGTGGCCGAACCCATTGAGTAATTGACATGCGGGGCCTAGCAAGCATGGGGTCCGCCAGTAAGTGACCGAAAGGGAGGGTAAGGCAGGGATACGTCTGTGAAAGGAGCTTCCAATGATATAACTTTCACATTATACATCTCATGTACTATTAATCTTGTCAATAGTCAAATGCGGTTTTGAAAAACGCATTAGAGCATGGTTAATAATATAGCCAGTCGATGGCTATAAGGAACTGCCATGTCATCTATAGCCATCATCTATTATATGCACTCATACACCCGCAAAAAAAATTATAAGGTTGGCTATTGTATTAGTACTTTTTTCCATATCCTCTCCATATCTTTCTTCATATTTATTGTACGTATTTAACTAGGAATGCGTATATAGCTAGGCTCTTGCATGAGAGCTCACTCCCCTTACTTTTTCACATATCTCTCCTCCACATAGGCCCTATATAAATGGAAGGAGGGAGTACAACTATGAGCACTGCATACTCTAGTACAGATGTTGTCAGTACTCCACTAGTACTATTGGACAGGGAGCTTAAAAAAGTTACTATTGGACTGGCTATACGTGGCGAAATCCTAGTAGGAAGAGCATGCGCGAGAACAAGCACATTCACGTGGTTGAAAACAAATTGGAAACCATCTCGAGTACAAATCTAGGAGTACATACGAATCTAACAATATTGATTGGGCGTTGTTGAATGTTGATCCTTTTTTTTATCAAAGTAGAGATACTTTGACTACACATAAAACTTATATGTAAACTAGAAAGGATAGGAGGGAGTATATTGTACGTTTAAAAACAAAACGAACATTGAATACCCTTTATATATGATTTACGGATGCTATGATCACCGGTTCAAAATTTTGAATCCGCCTTAGGTATCACACATGCCCCCACTCGTTCTCTCTTGATTTCATCTCGGGGTTCGAAGATCAATTGAAAGAGGACTACGGTGGGTACAATACATCCGTTTCGCTTATGAACATACAATATACTCCCTCTGATCCCCACAGACCCCCCGCAGGTCATTTCTATCATAGAAACAGACCAAACCTTTATCTCCTTGCATGACACGCAATTGATCTCTGAACATCAATCGATCTCGTCAACATGTGTCAGGGCATGAACCGAATGGGATGTCAAAACTAAGACGCGAAGTGACACGTAGTGGAGGCAAAGTGAAACTTCAAACGAACCGTTTGTTTGTATGCATGTCGGTCAAATTACAAATAAACATAGGAAATTCAAGCATGGTCTAGGCCCACATGCGAATGATACTCGGCGGAATGTTCAAATGAGGCATGCGGGAGGATGGACTCGACTGGAGGGCGACATGATCGATGGAGAAGAGGGTTGGAGAGGAATGAGAAATAAGCAAACACCACATGATTATACTTGAACGGCTCAAATAAACAATAAGTTGTCTCGCTTGGCCTACATAGTGAAAGGCCTAATGCGCAATGCGGAGCACTGACGCTTGAATATGGCCGAGAAAATAGGGAAACCGACATGTGGGGCACACCTGTCGGGATGACGTAGCGCAAACTAGTCCAATGGAGGAGCTGGCCCATGACCTCCTCGCCACCGGCAACCGTTCATGTGGGTCATGGGGGCCAACAACGTGGCGCAGCTCCAGCACCGCCTCTGGACACGGCGACCGCGGTGAGCGACACACTCATGGTCGCTAGACACGGTCGGTTTCAGTGTGCCGAGGGTGGCGTTAGTGCTGTGGCACGACCAACAGTATGTTTGGTTTGTGCCCAAGGTTGCCCCATCAAATCATTGGGTAGCCAAAATTTTGGTTGAGGTTTTGGTTGCCCATGATTTGGCCGACATCGGCAAGAAAAATGAACTAGAGTTGGCTAGAGTTCATTGGCATGCCAAAAAATGGCAACCATCCATTTTTGGGTCATGACCAAAACCTCAAAAAAATGACAACCATCCAAACAAAGACCAATCTTTGGATCATGACCAAAATTTTGGTAAGGTGCACTTTGGCCACAATCCAAACACACCCCAACACCCGGCTCATCGAGGATGCATGGGGCGCCGGGATGCGTCCGCGGAGTGGTGTAGCACGGCCAACTGCATTCTCAGCACCTAAGACCATGTAGGGTCGTCTTGACTTTTCAATGACATCCATCAATCGCATGTAAGCAAAGGGCATCTCCAACGTTGCCACGACTGCAGCTGACTACCCTGGCAAACCAAAAATCCTCGTCCCTCACACCGTCGCGTGATGCGTTCCCAACCGGTGCCAGCTGCCTGCATTTATGCCGTCCGTCCGTATGTCGTCGTTAAGAGGATCGGTGCCCGAGGAACCAACTCCGGTGACTTAATGACGCACCAGGACGCTTGGCCTCACCAGAATGCGCTACTTAAAGCGACAACGCCTAGCTAACCTCCACACCATAGCACATCATCCTCCTACCTGGCACCACATCCGCCATGACCGCAAGCGCGAACACTCTACGGGAGAGCTTGTCTTCGGGGATGGAGCTCGAGGTCGCCGCTCTCGCTCAAGTCGCCGCACAAGCGGTGGCCACACTGGTGGCCGACGACGGGAGCATCGTTAGCCACGCGTCCTACTTGCCGCCGTCCAACGTCCGGCACCGCCGAGGTCGGGGACTCCTCCGAGGATAAGTAGGGCATGTTAGGCGGCAAGGCATGGTGTGCCAACTAGTCGGTTCGTCTCCCGTGTTCTACTTTTCCTCGTCAGAGACCGCACCTTCACTTCACGGGTCTTGAACCCCGCCCCCATACATGGAGATCGTAGATGGAGGACGTCGGTCGCCGCTGTAGAATAGGTTTAGGGTCAGGTTTCTTTTATTTTTCTATCCTAAAAAGTTTGAAATGTAATGAAAATCTGCCGTGTTTGCATTAATCTCGGCCGGTGTATATGAACTTTCACAATAATATAGTATATTGTAGGAGTACTAGCAAGATGCCTGTGCGTTGCACGGAAGATCAAGATCTTGTGGGAGAAAAGGATGAACAAGGGAAGGCCTTATATGCAAATGCACATTCACACATTTCACATTTTTCTACATCTACGGGAACCTACGAAAGGGTTAATGTAAATTGCCTCTCTCTCTCCTCCCCTGATTTTCATGGTGGTAGGCCCCTCCCTCCCCCCAATCTACAATGATCAGCTCACACGTTTCACATTATGTTAATTATGTAACTGGGACTACATAGGTGTAGCATTACTCGTCCTAAAAAACCCAACTAAGCGAACCTCCCAGCATATCTCGCGGGAAAAGACCCGGCTGCGCCGTTTTAGTCGGGATTACCAGATTACTAGTAGTAGTATTGATGGATCGCGTGAAGCAACAAGTTTTTTTGAGGGGGCGAAGAACCTAGTTTAAAAGGAAAAATGGCGGTACACTCACAGCACCCCTATCGCGGTCGCATTGCACCCCACACACGTTCGGTCCTGCACACGGCTCACGCAAACGGAACACGCTTCGGCTTGCCTCTTCACTGACACGTGGGACTACACTTGGAGAAACCGACCAATGCACCAAACTCCCCCCGCCCACCGCGCGAAAATCCTCCCCACCCAAAAATTCCCCCCAAATCCAGATTCAACCGCCCTTCGGCCAACTAGCCAATACATATTCCCCAAACCCCCTCCCCCTCCACTCCATTCGCTCCGCCAAAGCCGCCCTCCCGCCCGCCGATACGTCGGCGCCGCGGTCGTCGAGGGGACACGGCGATCCTCTCGCTCCCACAGTACGCTCTCGTAGACTGCCGTCCTCTAGCCGCGCCGCCACCTCTGGCTACGTTCTTGTGGAGGCGCACGGCGGTCAGCGCCGCCACCGCTGGCGACGTTCGTGTGGAGACGCATGGCGGTCAGCTTCTCCCACGGTACGTGCATTCTAGACTGAGGCCCTGTTCATGTCGGTGTAGCACTGAATGTTAGCTGATAGACGCTGTTAATCTCACTGTTTGACGAAGTAGTTTACTGTCAATATGCTCTGCTTAAGAAGCTTCCTTGCCTATTCTGCACTCAATCTGCTTAGCTAAGATGCATGCCAGGCTGATTAGTTGCTAAAATATCCCATATATTATTGTGACGTAGATTGCCATGGGTCTAGGTAGCCAATCTAGGTGAAATAGCTCTACACCGTTTTATACTCGATCTTTGGTTGCTGCGATGGCCTTCGATAGTCGATGGCTTGTCTCAGCCTCATTGACTGCTGGAACAGCCTGCCATAATTAAGCACTCAAATCTGATTGCTGATTAGCTTTACATATATTCGTACTTAGATCTGCTCGTCCAAAATATCTTGCATAGCTTTAGACATCGACCTAGGTATATTTTTTCTGGACTCATAAAAAAAAGCATATATGTTTTTCCTGTAATATCTAGTAGAAGAACTAATTGTATGTCTAACAGATGGACCAGGACTTGAATAAACTTCTGCTCAAAGATTCTCCGCTGCATATGTCGAGGGGTTGAAAAACTTCATGAACTTTATCAGAGCTGAGTAACGTGGTCCAAATCAGATGTGCTTCTGCCGTGTAGCAGTTGTATGAATTCAGTTACAAGACCCCAGTCAACTGTGCAAAATCATCTACACTTGTATGGGATGTCGGTCACATATACTAGGTGGGTTCATCATGGTGAAGCTGTGAATGTCAATGTTATTGACTATGTGGAAGTAGCAGATCACCATCTTGATCTACCTGATGCTCAGGTGAAAGAGGAGGAGGAGGAGGAGGAGGTGGTGGCAGAGCCAGTGAGTTTGACCAACATTGGAACAATGCTACGAAATGCTCATGCATTCCGTGAACTTTCACCTGCATAAGAAAAATGGTGGGCCCTGAAAGTGCTAGTGATCGACTAGAGGGGAGTGAATAGGCGATTTTTAAGAAAGTCTTCAAAACATGGGAGTTTCGGAGACAAACGATAGAAATAAACGTATTACCATGCAGCGGAAGGTAGACTACACTAAGAAAGCCATAGTCAAGTATTCAATGAAGTGAAAGCACAACGACTAATAGCAGCTAGGCAGTATCGATCAGGTAGGAAGATAGTATGAAGCCAATCAGAACAAGCAGTCACTCAGTGAAGACAAAAGATAATGCAAACAGACAATGACTTCACAAGGACCAACTGTAAATAAAGAGATGGGAAGGATAGAACTAGTAACTCATTGAAGACAATGATTTGTTGGACCAGTTCCAGTTGCTGTGACAACTGTACGTCTGGTTAGGGAGGCTGAGATTCAACTCAGAAGACCGTGTCTTCACCTTATTCCCCTTGAGCTAAGGACACCCAGTCCTCGCCCAATCACTCTAGTAAGTCTTCAAGGTAGACTTCCAAACCTTCACAGACTTCATTCACCGGCAATCCACAATGACTCTTGGATGCTCAGAACGCGACGCCTAACCGGCTGGAGGATTCACAGTCCTCAAGTGTAATAAGTCTTCAGATCACACAGACAGGAAGACTTAAGTGATGCCTAACACTCTTTGGCTCTGGGTGTTTAGGGCTTTATCCTCGCAAGGAATTCTCTCTCAAAGGCTTCGAGGTGGGTTGCTCTCAAACGACAAAAGCCGTGCACTAACTTTGAGCAGCCAACCGTTTATGGTTGTAGGGGGTGGGCTATTTATAGCCACTAGGCAACCCAACCTGATTTGTCCGAAATGACCCTGGGTCACTAAGGAACTGACACGTGTTCCCACAGTCAGATTTCAAACACACACGACAACTTTACTTGGGCTACAAGCAAAGCTGACTTATCCAGCTCTGGATAAGATTTGCTCTCATTATCTTCACTCGAAGACATAGGATTTTGGTTAAGCATCACTTCAGTCATTCTGACTGGTTCTCTTGGACCCCACTTAGCAGTACGGTGGTTCCTATGACTCAACAAAGAAGAAAAAGAATGACGAAACAACTAAGTCTTTGCGCTCCATAGTCTTCACGCGATGTCTTCTCTTGTCATAGTCTTCAATGTGAATGTCTTCACATACCACCTTTGACTTCAATGTCTTCATACATATTTAGGGGTCATATCTGGTAGGAAAACCGAATCAATGAGGGACTTCTACCTGTGTTATCCTGCAATTCTCACAAACACATTAGTCCCTCAATCAGGTTTGTCGTCAATACTCCAAAACCCACTAGGGGTGGCACTATATGCACTTACAATCTCCCCCTTTTTGGTGATTGATGACAAACTAGTTGAAGTTTTCAACGGGGAATAAAATATGTGAAATTGTAAAGGATAGGGTATTGTCTTCATAAGTGGCAAAGGCTCCCCCTGAAGATGTGCATATAAGTAATTTGCTCTTGGAATGCAAATGCACATGGCAGGTTGTACTTGTGGAGATCCTCTTCAACTTATGATGACAATTCATCATGCATGATTTGCTGTAACGAAGATAATGACATGCATAATGAAAAATGGACGTCTGCAAAATGACCTAAGTGCAGAAGTTATCATCGCACATGCGGAATTTATCATCGCATCACAAAATAGCAAATAAGTAGCAGACGACCATCGAGTTTAAGCGTTACAACTCGAAGAACCAAATGTATCGAAAAGCAAGAGTTGTAAGCACTTGGCAAAAGTAGCAAAAGGTAAAGCAACCACCCATATGGACCCGCTTGAAGACTATCAACTCATATGCTTCTCCCCCTTTTGTCAGTAAGGACCAAAAAGGTTTGAAGACATAGAGCGCCTACTCGTTCCCATGAGGTGCAGGCGAGGCAGCAGGGTCGTCGTTGAGGTCCGGTGGTGCAGAAGAACTTGGTGCAGTGTCGACACACGCTGAAGTTGGAGGAGGTGAAGTTGCATCATCTTGGTCATCAATGACTCTGGCATTCACTATCGCAGCCGAGGACGAATAGTCAGAGTCTTCAAGTGAGGGAGTCCGACGCAAGTGAGCATTCCTGGGAGGAGTTGAGTCAAACTTGAATCGTTCGGTGAAGCCATCGTCTTGCAGATCAGCTTCAGCACTAAGCAATGTCAAACTCTTCCACGACCTCCAACAGGTTTCATGAGTGACAAAGGCATTCTTGGTGGCAAGATTGCGAATGTGGTTGACTCCACCAAGAGGCTTTGCATCTGACGCTTAAGCCAGTCGTGATGTTTGTCCTGTTTCTGGTGTAGCGCGACGAGAAGCTCTTAGTCATTTAGAACACGAGACCGCCTTCGAGGCCTTTGCGCAATGGTGCTACTAGTGGCGTCAGTTTGAGCGCGAGGGGCATGTGTGTTGCCAGCCAAGGGATAAACGCACGAGACTGCCTGAACTCCTTCAATGGCTGGGTGAAGCTTTGGTGATCAACATTGTGAAGATAAATGGGATCCTTAGGACGCTCTGGGTAAATAGCTTCAACAGACAAATCAACCTCTGGCAAGAAGACAAGATGATTGCGCGCAGATGGCTGATAGTTAATGGCAGAGTGAAGCTTGATAAGTTGCATTACCCATGGAGCATAGAACTTCAGACCAAAAATGTTGGAGCCTGATGTAGCCAACTGCCTGATGAAGAAGTCTTGAGCATTGAAGCTGATGCCATTGAAGATATAGAAGACCAACGTCTTCATTGCTCCTTCAAGCTTCGCTGTAGATGAATGTCCTTTGACAGGCCATAGAGTTTTTCTGATGATATGATAAATGGTGCGAGGCAGATACTCTAGGTCTTCAACAAAGAATTCAGATGGGTAGTCAGCGTCGTCAGGCAAAGGCTTCGTCATGCTCAACATTTGGCTCATGTTGGGTTCTGGCTTCTGAAAGATGCTCTCCAAAGCATTCTGATGTTGTTGACAACCTGGTTCATAGTATTCACCAGGAGTGGGCATGCTTGTGAGCTCAATGATATCAAGGGCTTTGGCTTCATGATGGACATTGCCTGTCATCCACTCAAGGACCCAAGTCTTTGGATCCCTGTTGTATCCTCGAATGTGTAGAGTTGCATAGAACTGTAGCAGAAGCTCTTCATTCTAGTGTTCCTTATCTGTGACAAACTACAACAGTCCAGCATCTCTGAAGCAATCCAACGCTTCTTCAAGGAAGGGTAGGCTAGCTATAGCTTCAGTTTCGAGACGCATATGTGGAAATATGCGCCCTTGATTGTATAAGACGCGGGAATAGTAGCTGCGCTGCTGATAGCTCCAGAACCGATCTGATGAAATGCGAGGTTTGGTGTAAGGGTTCTTGGCGTTGTTGAAGAAGGTGTTGTGTGCCACGAAGCCATTCACATTAAAGACCCCAGGTGAAGTTGCAGTGCCTGGGAATCATGGAAGTCTTGGCTTGGGCTTCTGGACGGGAGGTCTGTGCTCGACATGATAGTCAAATTATGGACCCGCAGGAGGTGGAGGAACCAGAATGGGCCATCGAACCATGGCTGACCACGATCAAATGCCAACTCAATTGTATGAGGTCTTGGAGGGGGTACAGGAGCATTGACATTGTTGTTGATATGGGCTTCAGGGGCCACATTGGCTTCAGGTGCTTCAGTATTGGCTTCGGGCGCTGTAGTGGCTTCAGGTGCTTGTACTTCTGGCACCGCAGTAGCTTCAGGCGCCACATTAGCTTCAGCCATGACAATGTCAGTGGCTTCAGTGTTGATGTTGGTGGCCGCCTCAGGATTGTTAACCTCCACTTCAGAAGCGGGAGGGTCGGACACGTTCTCCTCGAGAACAACATCTTGGTGGGACGGGGGTGTAGCAACTCTTTCTACTTCAACTCTTGGTTCTTCTCTTTCATCGGCTGATGCAGCCGGAATATCTTCAGCGGTTTTGGCTCCAGACTCTGACACGTGCACAGTGGGAGTGACTTGGGGCCTCGGTCCTTTGCGAAGCCTGCGTAATGCTGGCGACGGTTGCGGAGATGGAGTTTGCTGGGCCTCAAAGTCATCGTCATCTTGCACGGGTGAGGTGACTTGTGGTTGGGGAGAACTTGGGGTGTCTTGTCGTTATGGGTGATCATCCCACGATGCATCCTGAGTAGTTGGCGTCAGAGGACGACCAATGCTGATGAGTTTGCTGTGCGTGAGCACAGGCGATGATACCAACGGGTGCTCGATCTGAGGAAGGACTTCATCATCTTCAACATTGTCGTGAGGACCAATGTCTTCAGCTGCGGTGGAGTCAATAGCTAGATTGTCTTCAGCTTCATGAGCCTCTGTGGAAGCAGGCTCATGAACTACCACTTGGCGTTCTTGATTTTCAGACGCAGGACGAGCCACTAAGATTGGCTCGACCTCAAGGGGCTCTGTGGGAGCAGCCCGATCACTCTTCTTGGTTTTGTGTTTCTTAGTTGGAGGAGCATCATCAATGGTGGCCTTGGTTTTGCGCTTTCTGGCTTCAACTTTAGCTGCCCTTGTTTTCTTCAGTTCTGAAGCCACTGTGGGGACCTTAGGCTTCGAGCTTGTCATACTGGCTGGGAAGACAATTGGATGTACTTCCTGCCTTGGTGCTTCGGGTTCTGCCACAGCTGGCTTCTTCTTCTTCTTGGCCGCCATTCTGGGGTCGATGCCTGGTCGCCCCAAAGCCTTGCGCTTTTCAGCTTCATTGTATCCCTGAACACATTTAGCAGCAAGATCCTTCATGCGCTCATGAGAACCTTTGGCTTCTTCGCGTTTGGTTCGGAATGCTTCCTTGAGCTCATGCATCATGACCTAGAAGTTTTCAATATCTTCAACATTGAGATTGGCCATATGCTTCTTGAACTGAGCCTTTTCATAATCTATCTTATGCTTCAGCTCAACAATTTTCTGAGCTAGAGCCAGCTCAGCAGCAATGGCTCCATGGAAGGTGACGCTGAGGCCAATGGGAAGCTGAAGATCATCAAAGCTAACATTTGGGTTGTCAAACCACTCATCAATGAACGTGTTGATGATTTCAACATCAAAGAGAGGAAGGTCATTGAAGATTTCTGCCTCTTGCTTGCTCTTGATCAACTGCTCAAGAGCGTCATCGCCAAGGTCGTCGTCGCTAGACAGATCAATGGCGTCATTCTCGTTGTGCAGAACAGCAGCATGGGTCAGTGCTTGGCTGGTGGGTTGCATGGGCATCTGCACTTTGGAGGGCTTGGAGATGCGTGATAGATCTTCAGACTGCACACTGTGTTCAAGAGGTGCAGTGGCCAGAGGCTTCGCCCATGAAACCTTTGGTGCAGGGGCAAGCTTCGAAGCCTTAGGTTTCTTCAGCGTCTTTGGCTTTGGTGGTGCAGGCGCTTCGTCAGATTCAGCGTCGTCTGCAGGTTGATCCACGACTGCCCCTTGAACCTGTATGTGAGCAATGAGACCTTCTAAGTTATAGAAGGGCCCAACCAGATTGGGTTCAGCTTCGCGTGTGCCGTCAGCACGAGGAGCAGAGGGGCCTGGATTGAAGTCCAGTCTCCATGACTTCTTGTTTGCTTTGGCCGAGTTCTTGGCAAACTGGAAGTTGCGCTTGAACAGATTGTCGTCACGGCACCATAGCAGCGAAGATGGGTCTGCATCGGCAGGCTGTTGTCCATGGACCATGCAAGGATAGAAGCCTTGTTCAATGGCTTCAGCTCTGGATATGGGTTGAAGATTTCTGTACAAGATGTCTTGCCATGGTCGCTTGATGGCGTTTTTCTCAGCATACTCCTGTGTCACGAACCTGTACTTGAACCATTGTTCTGCCCAATATCTTCGAATCCATTGGATTCGGGTTTTCTGCTGATTGTAGTCCTCCTCTGGATCTGTCTTGTACAGCTCATAGAGGTCAGAAGGCAAATCTATTGAGGTGTTGCCACGACGCTGTCTATCACCCTTCCTTGCAGATTTCTCTGTGGCCATGAAGTTTAGACTGAAAGGCTTCAAAACTGTCAAAGTCTCCCGTCTACTGGTCAGACAAGAACTGGCTTCAGGAGAATTTATATGATGTTGTAAGAACTCTGCAAATGAATGCAAACTATGAGAACCAAGGGATTCTCCCACGGACATGTACCTGTGACAGCATTAAAGGTGCGAGGGAAGGGGAAGAGGTCATATGCATTCTCAGAAGATTTTTGAAGATAAATCAGTTTAGAAGACATTGACCTTATAGTGCGAAGACATTCACTCATAGGTAGAGAGTTGGTTCCAGATTTGTACGAATCCACGAATAAGTACAAGTGAGGAATCTAACTACTTTGTGAAGCATAAGTGAATATACTAGGCACGTCATGAGATGCAGTATGAGATAGATCCAACTTGTGTGAACAGAAACTACTTGTGGTTGAAAAGGATGAATCTATCGTATCAAAAGGACTGTAAAAAGGAGGTTTTATTTACCACACGAGGAACTGCTAGACGGAGTGGGAGAGGAGGCCGAGCAGTTCGATCGTCCGTGCCCTAACTTGGCGACGAAGGACACCTACGGCGGCGGTGGAGAAGACGATGTCCGCGGCCGGCGTGAGGATGGCATCGGTGAGGTCACGGCAGCTAAGCGCTTCGTTGCCGGCATCGTCGAGGGCTAGCGGTGGCTCTAGGGTTTGTGCGAGAGTGGAAGAAGAGATAATGACTGGGGTGAGGCGTGTATTTATAGGGACAGGGACGACAGAGTGTTATTACACAGGTGCCCTGGCGGTTCACATCTGAAGGACACGTGGCTATCATGCAACACATTGGAGGTTGTTCCACGTTCCCACGCACGCCTGGATTGTCGGGTGGTCGTTCCCACTTCTCCGGGTTTCAGGTGGAAGGATTTAGCATTGAAAACAGATTAATGTTTGTCTCTGTGTCTTCTGCTGACAAGGACGCAGAGAAGACATTTTGACAGTGTCAATAGAATGCATATGATTTGGATAGATAGACTTAGGAAAGAAGCATAGAGGGGTTAGGGTCCGATCACATTCACTTAGTTCAAAAGATTCAGCAAGAAGCCATAGCTATGAATCTCGGTGCTTAGTTCATTAAGTTGATCTAGGTTTTCAATCTCGGTGCAACCGATTTGAACCTTTCGGTCACACCGAGTTTCAGTAACTGCTTGCAGTTATGAATCTCGGTGCCACCGAGTTGTTCCACTCGGTCACACCGACAGGGTCGGGCTATATATAGTCACGGGCAAAATTTTGGAAATTTCTCCGAACCCCTTCGCCCGCGCGATAGCCTGCTCTGCCCTCGTGGTCTCCGGATCGTCTTCTCACCACCAGCCGCCTCCAGTCGCTGGTCTCCGTCGCCGTCAACGGGAATTCTGCCCCGCTGTTGCCGCCGTAGCAAGTCCCTGCCGAACTAGGGTATGGACTTGATCTTTGTGATATTCTCCAATCTGATTCCTAGCACATTGTGATCTTCATGATTCTTGCCACGATTGAAACACTCCTATCCAGTCAAAACGCTCATAGATTAGGTTTGATTCGAAAATTCTAGGTTTAGGTCTCCGCCGAAACCATCTCGGACCCACCGAGTTGAAAAACTCGGTCCCACCGATTTGGCTTATGCCATTGCACAAGTGAGACTCGGTCTGACCGAGAATTACTTATCGGTGTGACCGATTTTGGAACTCTGTGAAACCCTAGCAGTCTCGGTGCCACCGAACTGTGACTCGGTCCTACCGAGTTCACTAGTTTAGGTTCCAAAGCTGCTTCGGTATCACCGAGTTTGAAAATCGGTAGATCCGAGATGATTTCAGTGGGAAACTAAAACTAAGTTTTTGGATCATTCTTTTGCAAAAAATCTCTGCATTTTGTGATGCTCATCCTTTCTACCTCATCTATAATCTGTTCACAGGGTCAGCAGTCAGTTTGCAGCATGTCTGATCAAAGTGATAGCCAAAACATGTCAGAGCAGCAGGTGCACATGAGTGAGGGCACTAGTCCCTCAAGTTCTTCAGATGAGGGCAGCAGGAGCACCCCTAGCAACTTGCCAAAGGCTGCCACGAGACAGAGGAAGAAGAGGACTTCAGATTCCGAAGATGAGGACTATGTGGCAGAGGAAGAGGCCACTTCCAAGAGAGTTGAGCCAGCTCAAGGCACAAAGCCAGGGCTGAAAATCAAAAGGCCAGTAGGCAGGCAGCCCATGTCAAAGGCAAGAGCCTCAACTGAGAAGCCCACTCCCCAAGAGCCAGTTGCTGTAGAAGGTAAGAAGAGGAAGGAAAGGGTCAAGAAGACCGTAGCCAGAGTGCTAGGAAAGGCTTCCATCATGGAAGAGGAAGAGGAAGAAGAGGTAGCTGCACCAGCACCCAAGGCACCCAAGCTGATGGGTGATGCCATAAGATCAGGGGCTACTGCATCTAAGCCCAAAGCTGCCTCCAAGCCCAAGTCTGCACCAAAGAGGAATACAAGGAGCATTCCTGCAGCTGAGAAGAACAAGGCCCCAGTGCCTGAGACTGTTGCTGAAGAAGAGGAAGAGAATGTCCTGAGAAAGCTAAAGCCCAAGATCCCAGACCACAACGATGCTCATCCTGTGGCTGAGGACATGAAGCTCAGGAGAGATTCAGGGCTGAGGAAGTGGAGAGAAGCAGATCCGTATGCTTCAAGGAGAAGGACTGCCGTGGATTACAGATTTCACACCAAGGAACAGCAGGACTTCTATGAGACAGTGCTGCTAGATAAGAAGCCTATAGTCTGTGACATGAGATGGGTCGACTGGACCTACATGAGGGAGAAGGAGGAACACTACCCGGGAGTATATGACAGCTTTAGTGCTTGTGGAGTTGCTGACTTTGTTGGGCAAAAGCTCACAAAGTGGAACGAGGAACTGATCATGCAATTCTACTCCACGACGCACTTTTACCCAGATGGAAAGATCACATGGATGTCTGAGGGTACGAGGTACCAATCCACTGTTGAGGAATGGGCAAAGTTAATTAATGCCCTAGAGGAGCATGATGATGACATGGACATATATGCCAAGAAGAAGATGGACCACAACTCAATGTCCAATATGTACAAGGAGATCCCAAATGAAGCACTTGATACTTTCAAGTTTGGCTCAGTGCATTATCTTCTGTTAGGTCTGCCTACGATCAATTGGATACTAAGGCACACCTTACTGCCCAAGTCTGGAGATCACAAGATGATCAGAGGCCATGCTATCAACTTGCTACATGTGTTTGATGTGCCTCAGAAGTTCAAGGTGATGAGCCTCATAGTGGAAACAATCAAGAGGACTGCAGCAGATCAGAAGAGGAGTTGCGGATATGCCCCTCAGATCCAGGAGCTCATCAACTCCAAGATGGGCACGGGCATATATTTATTGGACAAGGAACACCTGCCCATCAGTCCAGATTTTGAGGACAACCAAGTGGTCATGACTGAGAATGAGCCATCATCAGTTCAAGCACAAGCAAAGAAGGAGAAGGCAAGAAAGGAGAAAGCTACCAAGATGCCAACTCAAGAGGAGGCATCTGAGTATTTCTTCAAGACTAAACAAGAGCAGCTTGGTTACTTGATTGCATCCACGCTGAGGATTGAGCAAAGTCTGGCCACCCTCACTCAGAATCAGCAGAGCCTAGAGAGAATCATGGAACATAAGTTCTATGACTTGGATGTCAAAGTAACGGAAGTTCAGTCTGCAGTGGAGCAGCTCCAGGAGGATATGCAGGAGAGGAGAGGCAGGACTACCACTCATGCCTTTGCCAGAGTGCCATGAGGCCCGAGGTCATCTGCCGTGCCAGTTGCTGACACCAGAGCCACCACCTCAGCACCAGCCATAGCCTCAGTTCCACCATCTCCAGCATCTACTTCAGCTCCAACTCCAGCGTCTACTTCAGCATCTACCGAAGCCTTCGTCCTTGGAGTGATCCGGACTCCACCACCACCAGAAGATCAAGCCTGAGCGTCGATCTAGTGCTATGCATTTTCTAGGAACTTTTTGGTAACTTGTTGCCAAAGGGGGAGAAGATGTATAGATCATAGGCTTCGAGAGAGAGAGAGAGTGTTGTTTTTCTCTCTTGCTTTATTTGGTGGTTTTTCAAACTTGTTTGCTTTTGAGTGCTTGAGATACTATGCTTGTGAGACATTGATGATCATGTGTTTGATCATAAGCTACACTTAATGCTTGCTTAATGCTATTATCTTATCTATCTTATGTGATCATTCACTATTCTTGGTGATGAGTGCATGTATTTCATTCTTATCATTTTAAGCGCTCCACCAAGATGTATGTGACATGGAAGAGTAACCCATGACTCTAACTCCTTGTGCATTTGCAGTCCAAAGCAAATTTTAAATATGCACAAATTTAGGGGGAGCTCTTACTTATCACATACTTCTCAAAGCAACGATATATTTCATGCTTATTATCATTTGTCAAAGCTTTGATCTATATGTTGTCATCAATTACCAAAAATGGGGGAGATTGAAAGTGCAACTATCCCTAGGTGGTTTTGGTAATTCATAACAACATATAGCTATTTGAGCTAATGCTATTCCAAGATGATTATTTCAGGAAAGCTCAATGATTGGCATGGCATGGATGTGAAAGTGGAACCCTCAAAATGCTAAGGACAAAGGATTGGCTCAAGCTCAAAAGCTCAAGACTCTTCATTTTATATTTTAGTGATCCAAGATCACATTGAGTCCATAGGAAAAGCCAATACTATCAAGGAGGGATGAGGTGTTGCTTAATGAGCCTCTTGCTTCATGTGCTTAGTGATATGCTCCAAAACCCTCAACTACTTTCCCATATCCACATATGACCTAAACCCTAAGCCAAACTCGGTCCTACCGATTCTTCCTATCCGGCGCCACCGAGTTTCACTTGTCATTAGCCACTGCCAAACCCTAGCAATTCGGTTCTACCGATAAGGATCTCGGTCTCACCGAGATGGGATTGCAAACTCTCTGTTTCCCTTTTGTAACTTTTCGGTCTCACCGAAAGAGCGAATCGGTCCCACCGAGATTGCAATGTAAACTTAGTGTTTCCCCTTTGTAACTTTTCGGTCTCACCGAGTTCCACTCGGTCTCACCGAAAGAGCAAATCGGTCCCACCGAGTTTTCCTGACCAACTCTCTAGTTAGCTAATTACCAAATTCGGTCTCACCGAGTTTGTGTAATCGGTCTCACCGAGATTACGTTATGCCCAAACCCTAACCATATCGGTCCTACCGAGTTGCATGTCAGTCCCACCGAAAATCTCTAACGGTCACTAGGTTTACATTTTCGGTCCGACCGAGTTTATTGATTCGGTCCCACCGAGATTGGAAAACTGTGTAACGGTTGGATTTTGTGTGGAGGCTATATATACCCCTCCACCTCCTCTTCATTCATGGAGAGAGCCATCAGAACACACACACCATTCCAACTCATATGTTCTGAGAGAGAACCACCTACTCATGTGTTGAGACCAAGATATTCCATTCCTACCATATGAATCTTGATCTCTAGCCTTCCCAAGTTGCTTTCCACTCAAATCTTCTTTCCACTAAATCCAAATCCTATGAGAGAGAGTTGAGTGTTGGGGAGACTATCATTTGAAGCACAAGAGCAAGGAGTTCATTACCTACACACCATTTGTTACTTCTTGGAGAGTGGTGTCTCCTAGATTGGCTAGGTGTCACTTGGGAGCCTCCGACAAGATTGTGGAGTTGAACCAAGGAGTTTGTAAGGGCAAGGAGATCGCCTACTTCGTGAAGATCTACCGCTAGTGAGGCAAGTCCTGTGTGGGCGATGGCCATGGTGGGATAGACAAGGTTGCTTCTTCGTGGACCCTTTGTGGGTGGTTGCTTCTTCGTGGACCCTTTGTGGGTGGTTGCTTCTTCGTGGACCCTTCATGGGTGGAGCCCTATGTGGACTCGCGCAACCGTTACCCTTGGGTGGAGCCCTGTGTGGACTCGCGCAACCGTTACCCTTCGTGGGTTGAAGTCTCCATCAACGTGGATGTAGGATAGCACCACCTATCCGAACCATGGGAAAAACATCCGTGTCTCCAATTGCGTTTGAATTCTCCAAACCCTTCCCTTTACATTCTTGCAAGTTGCATGCTTTACTTTCCGCTGCCAATATACTCTTTGCATGCTTGCTTGAATTGTGTGATGATTGCTTGACTTGTCCTAAAATAGCTAAAATCTGCCAAGAACTAAAATTGGGAAAAGGTTAAGTTTTTATTTGGTCAAGTAGTCTAATCACCCCCCCTCTAGACATACTTTCGATCCTACAAGCGGTATCAGAGCTTTGGTCTCCATTTGCTTTGATCTCCATAGCTTTTGGTGGTCATAGCCTTGGTTTCACAACCTAGGAGAGTATGGCGTCTAGCGAGGGAAATTATCACCGTAGAGGTCCTTACTTTGATGGTACTAATTTTGCTAGTTGGAAGCATAAAATGAAAATGCATATTCTTGGACATAACCCCGCCGTTTGGGCTATTGTGTGTGTTGGTTTGCAAGGTGACTTCTTTGATGGGAGAGAACCAAACCGTGAAGCTACCGCAGATGAGTTGAAGATGTTGCAATACAATGCTCAAGCTTGTGATATTCTCTTCAATGGATTGTGCCCCGAAGAATTCAACAAAATCAGCCGTCTTGAGAATGCAAAGGAAATTTGGGACACTTTGATTGATATGCACGAAGGTACCGACTCCGTCAAGGAATCCAAGTTGGATGTGCTTCAAAGCCAACTTGACAAGTTCAAGATGAAGGATGGTGAAGGTGTCGCTGAAATGTACTCTAGGCTTGCTCTCATCACAAATGAGATTGCCGGCTTAGGAAGTGAAGAGATGACCGATAGATTCATCATCAAGAAGATTCTAAGAGCCTTGGATGGAAAATATGATACCCGTGTGCACATTGATCCAAATGATGCCCAATTACAAAGATCTCAAGCCAACGGAGGTGATTGGAAGAATTGTTGCTCATGAGATGTCACTTAAGGATAAAGAGGAACTTCACAACAAATCAAGTGGTGCCTATAAAGCCTCATGTGAATCCCCTACATCATCAAGTGAGAAACAAGACTTCAATGAAGAATTGAGCTTAATGGTGAAGAACTTCAACAAGTTCTACAAGAGTAGAAGCAAAGATAGAAGCTTCAAGTCAAGGTCCTACAATGACAAAAGATCTTCTAGTCGAGAGCGAAACTGCTACAATTGTGGAAGACCCGGACACTATTCCAATGAGTGTACGTCTCCCTACAAGAGAAGAGAAGATTCTCCAAAAATAAGAAGCAAAGGATCACCACCAAGAGAGAGAAGGAGTAGAGATGATCGTTATGAACGAAGATACTCACGGAGAAGCAAGGATTCGGAAAGGAAGGAAAAATCATCAAGGAGCTATACAAGACGAAGACATCAAGCTCATGTTGGTGAATGGGTATCCGGCTCCGACTCCGACAGCCACTCCGAAAGAAGTTATCACTCCGACTCCGAAGATACTCAAGATGAAGGTGTTGCCGGTCTAGCACTTGTGTCAACCAACTCCTACGACATATTTGACTCACCAAATGAAGGAATTGGAAGATGCTTCATGGCCAAAGGTCCTAAGGTAACACACCCCGAGTATGTTGATTTCAATAGTGATGAAGATGACTTGTTAGGTGATGATTTGCTTATTGACAACTCTAGTGATGAATACTATGATGAAATGTCAATTAAACATGCTAATCAAGATAAAATGAATGACAATGATAAGGAGAATATTGAGGCCCTAACTAAAGAACTAAACACTCTTAAGTTAGCTCATGAAACCATCTTCGAAGATCATCGAGAACTTTTAAGAGCTCATGAGAAATTACGCTTTGAGAAGCTCAATCTTGAGCAAGAGCATGAGTTCTTAAAAGCAATCAATGATGATCTCCGCAAGAAAAGTTCTTCTTACATTGCCAAGCGTTTACTCTTATCCACTTACATGCCTCAAGTCAAGTCTAGTAACAAGAAAGATTCTTCCTCTAGCAGTAACAATGATCATGTTAAATCCAATATTGTTGCTTCTAGTAGTTCTCTTGATTCCACTAATGATTCTCTTAGCCAAGTTACACTTGAGCAAGAAAATAGTTTATTGAAGGGAATTATAGAGAAAGGAGTGTACAAAAGCCTTGCCGGGAGTAAGCAATTCGAGGAAATTGTGCGCAAGCAAGGAATGCACCGGAAGAATCAAGGTGTTGGTTTTGAACGAAAGTTCAATGCCAATGGAGTTGAGTGGGAAGAAGATCAATACCCCAAGACAAAGTTTATTCCTCAACAAGAGAAGTATGATACTTCTTTCAAGGGGACACAAGCTCAAGATGATCTTCTACCACAAGACTACAAGCAAAAAGGCAAGGACAAGCTTCAAGAGGAAATTGATGCATTTGAAGAAGCTCCAAAGACCTTAGTGGAGAGAGATACACAGTTCTGCTTCTTTGAAGACCAACATACAAGTGATCTTCCCAGAAAGTGACACGTGCCTGATGTAGACTTGCGATCCACTTTGTCACCAGCATAATCAGCATCAGAGAATCCAACTAGATCAAACTCTGAGCCCTTTGGATACCATAATCCTAGTGTTGGGTGTGAGCCAAATATCGAAGAATTCGCTTCATAGCTAAGTGACGCGATTCTTTGGTGCCGCTTGGAATCGGGCACACATGCAAACACTAAGCATGATATCTGGCCTAGATGCACATAAATAAAGCAAAGAACCAATCATGGAGCGGTATACCTTTTGATCGAACTCTTTACCATTGTCGTCGGGACCCAGATGGTGTTTAGCTGGCATTGGCGTCGTGTAGCCTTTGTAATCTTGCATTCCAAACTTCTTCAGGCAGTCTTTGAGGTATTTCTCTTGAGATATGAAGATGCCGTTGCGTTGCTGTCGTATTTGAAGACCAAGGAAGAACTTCAGCTCACCCATCATGGACATCTGATATTGCTCTTGCATCATATATCCAAACTCTTCACTGTATTTCTGGTTAGTGCAGCCGAAGATAATGTCATCCACATATATTTGGCACACAAACAGTTCACCATCATATGTCTTAGTGAAGAGAGTGGGATCCAGTGAACCAGGTTTGAAGCCTTTGCTCTTCAGGAAGTCTTTGAGTGTGTCATACCAAGCTCGAGGGGCTTGTTTAAGGCCATACAGTGCCTTGTTGAGCTTGTAAACCATGTCAGGATGTTTTGGATCTTCAAAGCCAGGCGGTTGTGCAACATACACTTCTTCTTCAATCTTGCCATTGAGAAAGGCGCTCTTCACATCCATTTGATACAGAAGAATGTTATGATGATTTGTATAGGCTAGCAGTATGCGTATAGCTTCAAGCCTAGCCACAGGAGCAAATGTTTCATCGAAGTCAATTCCTTCAACTTGAGTGTATCCTTGAGCAATGAGACAAGCTTTGTTTCTGACAACTTTACCATGCTCATCTTGCTTGTTGCGATATATCCATTTAGTGCCTATGATATTGTGCTTACGAGGATCGAGACACTTGACCAGTTCCCATACATTATTCAACTCAAACTGTTGAAGCTCTTCTTGCATAGCTTGAATCCATTCAGGTTCCATGAAGGCTTCATCAACTTTCTTGGGTTCAGATATTGAGACGAATGCGAAGTGCCCACAGAAATTTGCTAGCTGTGTTGCCCTTGAACGAGTGAGTGGACCTGGTGCATTGATGCTATCAATTATTCTCTCAATCTGTACTTCATTTGCAACACGAGGATGAACAGGACGAAGATTTTGCTCTTGCTGATCATTGTCATCGTTAGAAGGATTGTCTTCAGGCTGAGCATTGTCTTCAGGTTGATCAGGTGCAGAGATGATGAGTTCCTCTTCAGGCTGAGCTTCAGACGGTATGATTTCTCCAGTTCCCATGAGCTTGATGGTTTCACTGGATGGAACTTCATCTAGCACATTTGGCAGGTGCTCTCTTTGCGAGCCGTTAGTCTCATCGAACCGCACATCCATAGTACCACTTTATAGTGAAAGAGGTTGAAGACTCTGTAGGAGTGCGAGTCCTTTCCGTATCCAAGCATAAAACCTTCATGTGCTTTCGGTGCAAATTTTGAAGTGTGATGTGGATCCTTGATCCAGCACCTGCCACCAAATACTCTGAAGTAACTGACATTTGGCTTCTTACCAGTAAGGAGCTCATTGGATGTTTTGTTCAGAAGCTTGTGAAGATAAACACGGTTGATGATATGGCATGCAATATCAATGGCTTTAGGCCAGAACTTTCTTGGAGTCTTGTATTCATCGAGCATCGTCCGGGCCATCTCAATAAGTGTTCTGTTCTTGCGTTCCACGACGCCATTCTGCTGCGGCGTGTACGGAGCTGAGAATTCATGAGTGATGCCCAAAGTATCAAGTTAAGTGTCGAGGCCAGTGTTCTTGAATTCAGTGCCATTCTCACTTCTGATGTGCTTGATCTTGGCGCCATAGTTGTTCATGGCTCGATTGGCGAAGCATCTGAAGACATCGTGCACTTCAGTCTTGTAGAGGATTATATGCACCCAGGTATATCTTGAATAATCATCAACAATGACGAAGCCATAGAGACAAGCAGTAGTAGTAAGAGTTGAGTAGTGAGTGGGACCGAAGAGGTCCATGTGGAGCACTTCGAAGGGTTGAGTCGTTGTCATGATGGTCTTCGAGGGATGCTTGGCCCTCGTCATCTTTCCTGCTTCACAGGCACCGCATAAGTGATCCTTCTTGAACTTGACGCCCTGATAACCCACAAGTATAGGGGATCGCAATAGCTTTCGAGGGTAGAGTATTCAACCCAAATTTATTGATTCAACATAAGGGGATCCAAAGAATATTCTCAAGTATTAGCAGCCGAGTTGTCAATTCAACCACACCTGGAAACTTAGTATCTGCAGCAAAGTGTTTAGTAGCAAAGTAATATGATAGTGGTGGTAGTGGCAACAAAAGTAAAGACAACAAAAGTAATGTTTTTGGTATTTTGTAGTGATTGTAACAGTAGCAGCGGGAAAGTAAATAAGCGAGAACCAGTATATGGAAAACTCGTAGGCACCAGATCAGTGATAGATAATTATGCCGGATGTGGTTCATCATGTAACAGTCATAACATAGGGTGACAAAGAACTAGCTCCAATTCGCCAATGTAATGTAGGCATGTATTCCGTATATAGTCATACGTGCTTATGGAAAAGAACTTGTATGACATCTTTTGTCCTACCCTCCCGTGGCAGTGGGGTCCTATTGGAAACTTAGGGATATTAAGGCCTCCTTTTAATAGAGACCGGAACAAAGCATTAGCACATAGTGAATACATGAACTCCTCAAACTATGGTCATCACCGGGAGTGGTCCCGATTATTGTCACTTCGTGGTTGCCGGATCATAACACATCGTAGGTGACTATAGACTTGCAAGATAGGATCAAGAACTCACATATATTCATGAAAACATAATAGGTTCAGATCTGAAATCATGGCACTCGGGCCCCAGTGACAAGCATTAAGCATAGCAAAGTCATAGAAACATCAATCTCAGAACATAATGGATACTAGGGATCAAACCCTAACAAAACTAACTCGATTACATGATAAATCTCATCCAACGCATCACCGTCCATCAAGCCTACAATGGAATTACTCACGCACGGCGGTGAGCATCATGAAATTGGTGATGGAGGATGGTTGATGATGACGACGGCGACGAATCCCCCTCTCCGGAGCCCCGAACGGACTCCAGATCAGCCCTCCCGAGAGGTTTTAGGGCTTGGCGGCGGCTCCGTATCGTAAAACGCGATGATTTCTTCTCTCTGATTTTTTCTCTCTGAAAGCGAATATATAGAGTTGGAGTTGGTGTCGGAGGGTCTCCAGGGGGCCCACGAGGTAGGGGGCGCGCCCTAGGGGGGGGCGCCCCCCACCCTCGTGGAAAGGGTGTGGGCCCCCTGGTCTTCATCTTTGGAGAGGATTTTTTATTGTTTTTTCTAAGATGTTCCGTGGAGTTTCAGGTCATTCCGAGAATATTTGTTTTCTGCACATAAAACAACACCATGGCAATTCTGCTGAAAACAACATCAGTCCGGGTTAGTTCATTCAAATCATACAAGTTAGAGTCCAAAACAAGGGCAAAAGTGTTTGGAAAAGTAGATACGACGGAGACGTATCAACTCCCCAAGCTTAAACCCTTGCTTGTCCTCAAGCAATTCAGTTGACAAACTGAAAGAAAGAAAGACAAACTTTTACAAACTCTGTTTGCTCTTGTTGTTGTAACTATGTCAAGCCAGCATTCAAGTTTTCACCATAGATCATAACTAACCGCATTTGCAATAATTCTCAGGTCTCATAATTACTCATATCAATAGCATAATCAACTAGCAAGTCATAATAATAAATCTTGGATGACAACACTTTCTCAAAACAATCATAATATGATATAACAAGATGGTATCTCGCTAGCCCTTTCTGAGACCGCAAAACATAAATGCATAGCACCTTTAAAGATCAAGGACTGACTAGACATTGTAATTCATGGTAAAAGAGATCCAATCATAGTCATACCCAACATAAATTAATAGTGATGAATGCGAATGACAGCTGTGCTCTCTAGCTAGTGCTTTTTAATAAGAGGGTGATGACTCAACATAAAAGTAAATGGATAGGCCCTTCGCAGAGGGAAGCAGGGATTTGTAGAGGTGCCAGAGCTCAGTTTTGAAATAGAGATAAATTGTATTTTGAGTGGTATACTTTCATTGTCAACATAACAACCAAGAGATGGCGATATCTTCCATGCTACACACATTATAGGCGGTTCCCAAACATAATGGTAAAGTTTATACTCCCCCTCCACCAACAAACATCAATCCATGGCTTGCTCGAAACAATGAGTGCCTCCAACATACATCAGGTCCCAGGGGAGTTTAGTTTGCAATTAATTTTGATTTGGTTTGCATAAAGCATGGGACTAGGCATCCCGATGACCAGCCATTTTCTCGTGAGTGAGGAGCGGAGTCCACTCCTCTTGAGAATAACCCGCCTAACATGGAAGATAAGGACAACCTTGGTTGATACATGAGCTATTAGAGCATACAAAACAGAATGTTTATTTGAAGGTTAGAGTTTGGCACATACAAATTTACTTGGAATGGCAGGTAGATACCGCATATAGGTAGGTATAGTGGACGCATGTGGAATAACTTTGGGGTTTAAGGGATTGGATGCACAAGTAGTATTCCCGCTTAGTACAAGTGAAGGCTAGCAAAAGACTGGGAAGCGACCAACTAGAGAGCGACAACAGCCATGTACATGCATTAAAATTAATAAACATTGGATGCAAGTATGAGTAGGATATAATCCACCGTGAACATAAATATCGTGAAGGCTATGTTGATTTGTTTCAACTACATGCGTGAACATGTGCGAAGTCAAGTCACTTAAATCATTCAAAGGAGGATACCACCCCATCATACCACATCATAACCATCTTAATAGCATGTTGGCACACAAGGTAAATCATTATAACTCATAGCTAATCAAGCATGGCACAAGCAACTACGATCTCTAATTGTCATTGCAAACATGTTTATTCATAATAAGCTGAATCAAGAACGAGGGGCTCATCATATTTACAGAAACAAAAGAGGTCGAGTTCATACCAACTTTTCTCATCTCAGTCAGTCCATCATATATCATCATAATTGCCTTTCACTTGCACGACCGAACGGTGTGAATAATAATAAGAGTGTACGTGCATTGGACTAAGCTGGAATCTGCGAGCATTAAATAAACAGGAGAAGACAAGGCAATATGGGCTCTTGGTTAAATCAACAATAATGCATATAAGAGACACTTCAACAATTTAATTATGGTCTTCTCCTACTAACCCCCAAAGAAAAGAAAATAAATAAAACTATTTACACAGGAAAGCTCCCAACAAGCAAAAGAAGAACGGGAAATATTTTTGGGTTTTCTTTTTAATTATTACTACTAAAACAGAAAAATAAACTACTACTAATTTTTTTTAAGGTTTAACAAACACACAAGAGGAAAGCATAAAAAGGAAAATAAACTAGCATGAATGATACAATGAAAAAGTATGAGCACCGACATCTAGCAATGAGTGTGTGTGAACATAAATGTAATGTCGGTGGGAAATACGTACTCCCCCAAGCTTAGGCTTTTGGCCTAAGTTGGTCTATGGCCACGGCTGGCCTGGTTGATATCCATAATAATAGTTGTTGGGGTAGTACTGTGATGAGGAAGAAGAAGGCTCCGATTGCCACTGGCTGGCAATCATCTCCGGATCCCACTGATAGTTAGACTGTCGTGAAGGATCAAATTGTGGTTCCGGTTCTGGCTCCTCGGCTGGTGCAGGGTTCCGGTAGGCGTGAATAGCCGTCAACGGAACAAGGTACGTGCCTATAGTCAAATCAAACAAAGAAGGAGCAGGCAAGGTAATAGTCTCAGGATGATGTTTATTAAAGAAAATTGATATTTAAGCTCCCCTGCCCTATTCTTAATAATAAAATCATGTGCCACCATACTTTTATGATCTAGATAAACACGGGGCAACACCTTTTCTTCCTTCTCAGCATGCCTAATAGGTATGTTAAAATGTGCGGCTAGGCGTGTAGCATAGATGCCTCCAAAGATGGGGCCTTTGGTACGGTTCATACTTAACTGTCTAGCAATAATACCGCCCATACTAAAAGTGTTGTCACTGTATAAACCTTGGAGTAGAATAATTATATCAGGGATACTAAGGTTTCCACAGTTTCCGCGTCCAATTAAGCAACGACTAGCAAATAATGTAAAGTAACGTAAAACAGGAAAATATATGCTAGTGATTCGTGCATCGGAAACTTTCCTAGTTTCTCCTACAGTGATAGTATCAATAAACCCAACCACATCATCATGATGTGGTTCTTCTGTCTTGCCCTCAAAAGGGACTAAACAAATCCGAAAAAAATCATAAAGTGACATCTCCTTATGCTCATCATATAAATGAAACTCCACCGTAGGTGGTGAGTTCCTAGAATGAAAATGAAAGTTTTGCACAAAGGTATTTGTGATTAAGAGATGCTGATCGCATTGGTCGTGGAGAAAAGCGGTGAGGCCTGCATTGTGAGCCAATTCATGAAAATCTTCATAGATACCGGCTGCTCTCAAGAAATCATCAGAAGGCCATTCACACGCCCGAATCTCCGTGGTGCACGACAAATTGTACTTAGGCTTCGGTGCCTTTTCCTTCGATCTTTGGCTCGATGAGCCCCTCAATAATCTCCTCATCATTTTCTGAAAAATTCTGAAATTTTTAGTAACTTGAAACAAAAGTGAACCAACTTCAATAAATCTGATAGCAACTACTCCTACAAGTGCCTAGAGCCTATATCAAGCATTAGAACTACTTGGAACCATATAAATTTGACATGCAATCTCAAGAACATGGTCACCTGTGCAGCACAAATTTGGAAAGAATAAAGCACTAGAACAAAAACTAATTGGACCAATGGAGGAGTCACATACCAAGGAACAATCTCTCCAAGCAGTTTTGCGAGAGGTGCTTTGAGCAAGGAGATCGAAAATCACAACAAAAGTGCTCGAACTCGTGCTTGAGTTGGTTTTTCGGGTTTGTGTGAGATAGAGGAAGAAGATGGGTGCTGGGATAAGTGGAGGAGGGCCACCGTGGGCCCACGAGGCAGGGGGGCGCGCCCTAGAGGGGGGGGCACCCACCACCCTCGTGGCCAGGTGGCAGCTCCTCCCGCGGTAATTTTTGCACAGTAAATCCTCAAATATTCCCGCAAAAATCATATTAAATTGGCATGTCATTCTGATGACTTTTATTTTCGGGATATTTTTATATTGCACGGATAAGTCAGGAAACAGACAGAAAATACTATTTTTACTTTATTTCTACTAATTAACAGAAAGTATAGAGAGGGTACAGAAGGTTTGTGCTTCTAGTTTCATCCATATCATGCTCATCAAAAAGAATCCACTAACAAGGTTGATCAAGTCTTGTTAACAAACTCATTCCGATAATCATGGAACCGGAGAAATTTCGAATAACACTAAGTTACCTCAACGGGGATATGCACATCCCCTATAATAAGTATATCATATTTCTTCTTGACAGTAGGAAGAGGAAATTCAAAACCTCCAATTATAATCGATGGAATTTTTCCAATGGAATTGATACTATGAACTTGAGGTTGTTTCCTCGGAAAGTGTATCGTATGCTCATTACCATTTACATTAAAAGTGACATTACCTTTGTTGCAATCAGTAACAGCCCCTGCAGTATTAAGAAAAGGTCTTCCAAGAATAATAGACATACTATCATCCTCGGGAATATCAAGAATAACAAAGTCCGTTAAAATAGTAACGTTTGCAACCACAACAGGAACATCCTCACAAATACCGACAGGTATAGCAGTTGATTTATCAGCCATTTGCAAAGATATTTTGGTAGGTGTCAGCTTATTCAAGTCAAGTCTATGATATAAAGAGAGAGGCATAACACTAACACCGGCTCCAAGATCACATAAAGCAATTTTAATATAATTTCTTTTAATGGAGCAAGGTATAGTAGGTACTCCGGGATCTCCAAGTTTCTTTGGTATTCCACCCTTAAAAGTATAATTAGCAAGCATGGTGGAATTCTCAGCTTTCGATATCTTTCTTTTATTAGTAATGATATCCTTCATATATTTAGCATAAGGATTTGTTTTGAGCACATCAGTTAATCACATACGCAAAAAGATAGGCCTAATCATTTCAGCAAAGCGCTCAAAATCCTCATCATCCTTTTTCTTGGATGGTTTTGGAGGAAAAGGCATGGGTTTCTGAACCCAATGTTCCCTTTCTTTACCATGTTTCCTAGCAACAAAGTCTCTTTTATCATAACGTTGATTCTTTGATTGTGGGTTATCAAGATCAACAGCAGGTTCAATTTCTACATCATTGTCATTACTAGGTTGAGCATCATCATGAACATCAGCATTAATATTTTCATTAGGTTCATGTTCATTACCAGATTGTGTTTCAGCATCAGACATAGATATATCATTTGGATTATCAGGTGGTTCGGCAATAGGTTCACTAGAAGTTTGCACAGTTCTATCATTTTTTCTTTTTCTTCTTTTTAGAAGAACTAGGAACATCAATATTATTTCTTTGAGAATCTTGCTCGATTCTCTTAGGGTGGCCTTCAGGATACGAAGGTTCCTGAGTCATTCTACCAGTTCTAGTAGCCACTCTAACAGCATAATCATTTTTCTTACTATTCATTTCATCAAGCGCTTCTTTTTGAGCTTTAAGTACTTGTTCTACTTGAGTGGTAACCATAGAAGCATGTTTGCTAACAAGTTTAAGTTCACCTTTAATATCAGCCATGTAATCACCCAAGCGTCTAATCATATAAGCATTTTCTTTTAATTTTCTACCAAAATAAGCATTGAAGTCGTCTTTCTTATACATAAAGTTATCAAACTCATCCAAGCACTGACTAGCAATTTTAGTAGGAGGAACTTCAGCTTTATCATATCTATAGAGAGAATTTACCTTTACTACCTGTGTCGGGATATCGGGGTCAGGAGGTTCTTCAATAAATAAAGAATTGAGATCATAAGTTTCTTCAACAGGCGGTGAATTAAGACCATGTATTTCTTCAATAGGAGGTAAATTCTTAACGTCTTCATCTTTAATACCTTTTTCTTTCATAGATTTCTTTGCCTCTTGCATATCTTCGGGAATGACAAATAGAACACCTCTCTTCTTCGGATTGGTTTAGGAATAGACTCATCAATTGGAGTAGGAGTTGGCTCAGGAGCTAGCTCAGGAGGTGCCCAATTATTTTCATTTGTCAACATATTATTCAATAGAATTTCAGCTTCATCCGGTGTTCTTTCCCTGAAAATAGAACCAGCACAACTATGCAGGTAATCTCTAGAAGCATCGATTAGTCCATTATAAAAGATATCAAGTATTTCGGGTTTCTTAAGAGGATGATCAGGCAAAGTATTAAGTAACTTGAGAAGCATCCCCCAAGCTTGTGGGAGACTCTCTTCTTTAATTTTCACAAAGTTGTATATTTCCCTCAAAGCATCTTGTTTCTTATGAGCAGGGAAATATTTAACAGAGAAGTAATAAATCATATCCTAGGGACTACTCACACAACCAGGATCAAGAGAATTAAACCATATCTTAGCATCACCCTTTAATGAGAACGGAAATATTTTGAGTATATAAAAGTAACGCGATCTCTCATCATTAGTAAACAGGGCAGCTATATCATTTAACTTACTAAGATGTGCCACAACAGTTTCAGATTCATAGCCATAAAACAGATCAGATTCAACCAAAGTAATTATATCAGGATCAATAGAGAATTCATAATCCTTATCAGGAACACATATAGGTGAAGTAGCAAAAGAAGGGTTCGGTCTCATTTTATCTCTAAGTGATTCTTTGTTCCATTTAATTAATAACCTCTTAAGCTCATATCTATCTTTGCAAGCAAAAATAGCAGAAGAAGATTCTTTATCAAAAAGATAGCCCTCAGGAATAATAGGCATATTTTCATCATCACTATCATCATCATATTCAGATTCAATAATTTATTTTTCTCTAGCCTTAGCAATTTGTTCATCAAGAAATTCACCAAGGGGCACAGTAGTATCAAACATAGAAGCAGTTTCATCATAAGTATCATGCATAGCAGAAGTGGCATCATCAATAACATGCGACATATCAGAACAAATAGCAGAAGCTGGTGTAGGTGTCGCTAGCTTACTCATAACAGAAGGTGAATCAAGTGCATAGCTAGATGGCAGTTCCTTACCTCCCCTCGTAGTTGAGGGATAGATCTTGGTTTTTGGATCTCTAAAGTTCTTCATAATGATAAGCAGATATAAATCCCAAGTGACTCAAAGAATAGAGCTATGCTCCCCGGCAACGGCGCCAGAAATTGGTCTTGATAACCCACAAGTATAGGGGATCGCAATAGCTTTCGAGGGTAGAGTATTCAACCCAAATTTATTGATTCGACACAAGGGGAGCCAAAGAATATTCTCAAGTATTAGCAGCTGAGTTGTCAATTCAACCACACCTGGAAACTTAGTATCTGCAGCAAAGTGTTTAGTAGCAAAGTAATATGATAGTGGTGGTTGTGGCAACAAAAGTAAAGACAGCAAAAGTAATGTTTTTGGTATTTTATAGTGATTGTAACAGTAGCAGCGGGAAAGTAAATAAGCGAGAACCAGTATATGGAAAACTCGTAGGCACCGGAGCAGTGATGGATAATTATGCCGGATGTAGTTCATCATGTAACAATCATAACATAGGGTGACACAGAACTAGCTCCAATTCGTCAATGTAATGTAGGCATGTATTGTATATATAGTCATACGTGCTTATGGAAAAGAACTTGCATGACATCTTTTGTCCTACCCTCCCGTGGCAGCGGGGTCCTATTGGAAACTTAGGGATATTAAGGCCTCCTTTTAATAGAGAACCGGAACAAAGCATTAGCACATAGTGAATACATGAACTCCTCAAACTATGGTCATCACCGGGAGTGGTCCCTATTATTGTCACTTCGTGGTTGCCGGATCATAACACATAGTAGGTGACTATAGACTTGCAAGATAGGATCAAGAACTCACATATATTCATGAAAACATAATAGGTTCAGATCTGAAATCATGGCACTCGAGCCCTAGTGACAAGCATTAAGCATAGCAAAGTCATAGGAACATCAATCTCAGAATATAATGGATACTAGGGATCAAACCCTAACAAAACTAACTCGATTACATGATAAATCTCATCCAACCCATCACCGTCCAGCAAGCCTACGATGGAATTACTCACGCACGGTGGTGAGCATCATGAAATTGGTGATGGAGGATGGTTGATGATGACGACGACGACGAATCCCCCTCTCCGGAGCCCCGAACGGACTCCAGATCAGCCCTCCCGAGAGGTTTTAGGGCTTGGCAGCAGCTCCGTATCGTAAAACGCGATGATTTCTTCTCTCTGATTTTTTTCTCTCCGAAAGCGAATATATAGAGTTGGAGTTGGCGTCGGAGGGTCTCCAGGGGGCCCACGAGGTAGGGGGGAGCGCCCTAGGGGAGGCGCCCCCCACCCTTGTGGAAAGGGTGTGGGCCCCCTGGTCTTCATCTTTGGCGAGGATTTTTTATTGTTTTTTCTAAGATGTTCCGTGGAGTTTCAGGTCATTCCGAGAATATTTGTTTTCTGCACATAAAACAACACCATGGCAATTCTGCTGAAAACAGCGTCAGTCCGGGTTAGTTCCATTCAAATCATACAAGTTAGAGTCCAAAACAAGGGCAAAAGTGTTTGGAAAAGTAGATACGACGGAGACGTATCACGCCCTCGATGCCAATGACATGTTTCTTCTTTGCAAGAGTGTGTAAGTTCCTCATGCCAGCATGCCCTAGCCTCCGATGCTAGAGCCAGCATTCTGAAGCTTTTGCTAAAAGACATACGTCAAGCTGTGGTCCTGCTGAGAAATCTACCACATACAAATCATCTTTCCGATACCCTTCAAAGACTAGAGACTTGTCAGATTCCATTAGAACAAGGCAACAATATTTTCCAAATATCAAAATCATGTTTAAATCGCAAAGCATTGAGACAGACATTAAGTTGAAACCAAGGGATTCAACAAGCATCACTTTATCCATGTGTTGATCCTTCAGATTGCAACTCTACCTGGACCCAATACCTTGCTTTTACCAGTATCAGCAAATGTGATGTGACTCTTGTCAGATGAACGTAAAGTTGAGTCCATGAGAAGACTTCGCTTGCTAGTCATGTGATTAGTACACCCACTATCAATAATCCATTCTGAAGCAGCTGGTGTCATACCCTACAGTGCAGTTAGGGGGATAGGCTTCACGAAGAGAATTGTGAAGCATAAACATTTGACGAGCAAGTGGATTATGAAAGCTTAGATCGAGGTTAGGACTGATAGGGCAAGTAGCAAGCGACTCAGAAACAAAATACATAATAAGACCATTTGGGCATTTGATCTTGTGCCCTGCAATATGTTTAAGGTCCCCAGCAATAGCTTCAGACGAATTTGATTTTCGGCTGGAGACCCTTCCCTGCAAAAGAGAGTTAAGCTTTCTTAGCCACCCACATCTTCAAGGGTGGCTTCGAAGCAATGAGTCTAAGTGCAGCATCTGAGAACTTTGGGTTTGAAGCCCTAGCAAATAGTCTTGTAGGTGGACAATAGTACTCATAAGAATAAGCAGAGTAGTTCTTGGTCTTATGAACATGGCGGTTTGATGAAACGCGCTCATATTCATAGGCCTGAGTATGGTTTCCCTGCAAAACATTTGCGTTAGTGCGACTCAGGTGAGTGCTTTGTCTGCATGAAGCCTTTGGACCATATGAAGCCTGTGGTCTGGGGTTTGTCTTCTTCACTTGTGGTGTCATGACGACATTCACAGGAAGATTCTCCAACCACTTTTTCGACACCCAGACTTTCTTCATAGGTGGCCCATTCCTGTAGTTAGTACCAATATACCTGGCAAACACTTCACCATTCTGATTCTTAAACAATTTATAGTTTGCATCAAAGGATTCATCAATAACAATGGGATTAGCACAAGTGAAGCCAGATAGGGTGGATGGATCCACTGAAGGTTCCTTTGCAACAACCCATGTGGTTTTGGGGTACTGCTCAGGTTTCCAGTAAGAGCTATCAACATTCATTTTCCTTTCGAACCCAAGACCCTCTTTCCTAGGGTTTCGGTTCAGGATCTGCCTTTTGAGGACATCACATAGTGTCTGATGCCCTTTGAGACTTTTGTACATCCCTGTTTCAAGCAATGTCTTCAACCTAGCAATTTCATCAGCAATAGCAGTGGTATCCTCAGCAGAGGGGCTAGTTACCACATCAACAGTTGAAGATATTGCAATAGTAGCAGCAGTAGAACATCCAGCAACAGAAGTAGCGTTGTCACGCTCAATGCATTTAAGACATGGTGGTTCAAATACTTCCTGAGCGGAACTGATCTGTTTGGCGTGAAGTGACTCATTTTCCTTTTGAAGATCTTCATGAGCCGCTCTCAATTTCTCAAGATCTTGCTTCCTTTGAAGATAATCATAGGAAAGCTTTTCATGAGTTGTTGAGAGCATTTCATGACGACTTTGAAGTTCCTCATACTTCACATGAAGATTTTTTATGTCTTCAATTAAGGACTGAGATCGAGTCATTTCAGCGTCTAATAGGTCATCGCTTTTGTCTAACAGTTTTTGAATATGTTCCATAGCTTTCTGTTGTTCAGTTGCAATTTTAGCAAGTGTTTTGTAGCTGGGTTTGGAACCACAATCAGAGTCATCTTCACTAGATGTTTGATAGTGAGTAGTGCGTGTGTTTACCTTGGCACCGCATGCCATGAAGCAGTAGGTGGGAGCGGAGTAGTCCTTGTCATTTGCATCAGCGTCGGTGATGAAGTCATTGTCTGCAATGTTCAAGATGGACTTGGCAACGTATACTGTAGCCAGACTTGCAACGAGAGAATCGGACTCCTCCTCGGACTCCACCTCCACCTCCTCAGAAGCGGACTCCTCCTCTGAATCCATTTCCTTGCCAACAAACACATGAGCCTTGCCAGATGAGCTCTTCTTGTGTGATGAAGACTTTCAGGAATACTTGGAAGAAGACTTTGAGTATTTCTTCTTCTTCTTGTCGTCACAATCATACTCCTTGCTCTTCTTCTTCTTGTTCTCATTGTCCCACTGCGGACACTCAGAGATGTAGTGGCCAGGTTTCTTGCACTTGTGGCATGTTCTCTTCTTGTAGTCATGAGCAGGAGCTTCATCATTCCTTGAGCTTGATCATGAAGACTTTCTAAAGCCTTTCTTCTTGGTGAATTTTTGGAACTTCTTCACAAGCATAGCAAGCTCCTTTCCAATGTCTTCAGGATCATCAGAACTGATGTCATATTCTTCTTCAGATGAGGAGATAGCTTTTGCCTTCAGGGCACGAGTTCGCCCATAGTTGGGACCATAGATGTCTCTTTTCTCAGAAAGCTGAAACTCATGTGTGTTGAGCCTTTCAAGTATGTCTGACAGGTCGAGTGTCTTGAAGTCAGGACGTTCTTGAATCATCAGGGCTAGGGTGTCAAATGAGCTGTCAAGTGATCTTAGGAGTGTCTTGACGACTTCATGCTTGGTGATCTTAGTAGCGCCAAGGGCTTTAAGCTCATTTGTGATGTCAGTGAGTCGATCAAACGTGAGCTGAACATTCTCATTGTCGTTTCTCTTGAAGCGGTTGAAGAGGTTGCGAAGGACACTGATTCTTTGATCTCTTTGGGTTGAGACGCCTTCGTTGACCTTGGAGAGCCAGTCCCAGACTAGCTTAGATCTTTCCAGAGCACTCAAACGGCCATATTGTCCTTTGGTTAGATGACCACAGATGATGTTCTTGGCCGTGGAGTCTAGTTGAACGAATTTCTTGACATTAGCAGTAGTGACACCTTCACCAGCCTTGGGGACGCCATTCTTGGCGACATACCAGAGGTACATCAATGGCTTCAAGATGCATGCGCATCTTATTCTTCTAGTAGGGATATTCAGTTCCATCGAAGACTGGGCATGCAGCGGAGACTTTGATTATCCCTGCAGTCGACATAGCTAAAACTCCAGGTGGTTAAACCGAATCACACAGAACGAGGGAGTACCTCGCTCTGATACCAATTGAAAGTGCTAGTAATCGACTAGAGGGGGGTGAATAGGCGATTTTTAAGAAAGTCTTCAAAACATGGGAGTTTTGGAGACAAACGATAGAAATAAACCTATTACCATGCAGCGGAAGGTAGACTACACTAAGCAAGCCATAGTCAAGTATTCAATGAAGTGAAAGCACAACGACTAATAGCAGCTAGGCAGTATCGATCAGGTAGGAAGATAGTATGGAGCCAATCAGAACAAGCAGTCACTCAGTGAAGACAAAAGATAATGCAAATAGACAATGACTTCAAAAGGACCAACTGTAAATAAAGAGATGGGAAGGATAGAACCAGTAAGTCATTGAAGACAATGATTTGTTGGACCAGTTCCAGTTGCTGTGACAACTATACGTCTGGTTAGGGAGGCTGAGATTCAACTCAGAAGACCGTGTCTTCACCTTATTCCCCTTGAGCTAAGGACACCCAGTCCTCTCCCAATCACTCTGGTAAGTCTTCAAGGTAGACTTCCAAACCTTCACAGACTTCATTCACCGGCAATCCACAATGACTCTGGGATGCTCAGAACGCGACGCCTAACCGATTGGAGGATTCACAGTCCTCAAGTGTAATAAGTCTTCAGGTCACATAGACAGGAAGACTTAAGTGATGCCTAACACTCTTTGGCTCTGGGTGTTTAGGGCTTTATCCTTGCAAGGAATTCTCTCTCAAAGGCTTCGAGGTGGGTTGCTCTCAAACGACAAAAGCCGTGCACTAACTCTGAGCAGCCAATCGTTTATGGTTGTAGGGGGTGGGCTATTTATATCCACTAGGCAACCCAACCTGATTTGTCCGAAATGACCCTAGGTCACTAAGGAACTGACATGTGTTCCAACGGTCAGATTTCAAACACACACGGCAACTTTACTTGGGCTACAAGCAAAGCTGACTTATCCAGCTCTGGATAAGATTTGCTCTCATTGTCTTCGCTCGAAGACATAGGATTTTGGTTAAGCATCACTTCAGTCATTCTGACTGGTTCTCTTGGACCCCACTTAGCAGTACGATGGTTCCTATGACTCAACAAAGAAGAAAAAGAATGAAGAAACAACTAAGTCTTCTCGCTCCATAGTCTTCACGCGATGTCTTCTCTTGTCATAGTCTTCAATGTGAATGTCTTCACATACCACCTTTGACTTCAATGTCTTCATACATTTTTAGGGGTCATCTCTGGTAGGAAAACCGAATCAATGAGGGACTTCTACCTGTGTTGTCCTGCAATTTCTACAAACACATTAGTCCCTCAATCAGGTTTGTCGTCAATACTCCAAAGCCAACTAGGGGTGGCACTAGATGCACTTACAGGCCCGCATGTTGGAACAATGCAACGTGGCTGTCACCCTAGGAAATAAGCTGTTAGTATTCTCAGCCATGGTCACCTTTCTTCAGGTGAACACATCTGAGCAGTTGACCAACAAATCTTTTGATGCGATGTTGGCTGCTTTCCGCAAAGCTTTCCCAGATGCGTCTAAGCTGCCACACACCTACAGTAAAATGAAGAATTTCCTTCATGCAGTTGGAATTGGACATGATATGATCCATGTTTGTAAGAATAATTGTGTTCTGTTCCGGAAGGATTATGCCAACTTAAGTGAATGCCCGAAATGCAAATCATCAAGATGGAAAGATGGCGATGCTATGAAGAGGATTCCTCATAATGTTTTGAGATATTTTCCAATTACACCAAGATTGCAGAGGTTGTTTCATGATGCTGAAACAAGAGAGGATGTACTGTGGCATTCTAGGAACCAGGAGTACAGAGATCAGAATGTAATGAGCCATCCATCACATGGTAGTGAGTGGAAAAGCTTCAATTAGAAGCACGAAAAGTTTGCTGCTGACCCGAGAAACATTAGGCTTGGCTTAGCTTCAGATGGATTTAACCCATTTGGCCACCAGAACGCCACATATAGCATGTGGCCAGTGCTTGTTATCCCTTACAACATGCCTCCAAATGTCTGCACCAAAGAATCAAACTACATGATGGCCTTGCTCATCCCAGATCCAAAAAGTCCTGGAAAGGATTTTGATTTGTTCATGGAGCCTCTTGTGGAGGAACTTCAACAGCTATGGAGGGGTGTTCTCACTCGAGACCTATATAGTAGCCCACCAGCTGATTTCTTTCTACGTGTTGTTATAATTTGGTGCATCCATGATTATCCGGCTTTGGGCACTATGTCAGGGCGAATGACACATGGTTACAATGCATGTGTTTGTTGTGACAGGAATCCGCTGTCATACGCAATACTTAGCAAGATCTGTTACATTGGACACCGCTGTTTCCTTGCCAAGGACAAGCCGCATCCTAGAAAATACCAAAGACATGTCTTCAATGCAAAGCATGAAAACCGCGATGCGCCAAAGAGGCTCACCGCCGATGAGTTGCAAGTGGAATTAGAGAAGGTCAGGCATATTACACCAGGAAATCATCCTGATAATGGTAGCGGGAAAAGGAAGCGTGGCAGGGCAGAAGAGAGATTATTGTTTACCCGTAGGTCCACTTTGTGGGACTTGGAGTATTGGAAAGATTTGGATCTGTGGCATAATCTTGATGTGATGCACATCGAGAAAAATATATGTGACAACATCATCGGCACACTTCTTAATATTGAAGGCAAGACGAAAGATACCTTAAAATCTAGGATTGATTTGACACACCTGGGTATCAGACAGGATTTGCAGGTGCAAGATGAAGGTAAACCACAGGATATGGCACCAGCTGTGTACGTCTTGGACAAGGTAAAAAGAAAAGAATTCTGCAAGGTCCTATCACGTGTGAGATTCCCACATGGATTTCCTTCCAACCCTGAAAGGAGAGTCGGTGCAGATGGAGACAAGGTACAAGGGTTGAAAACTCATGACTGCCACGTCCTACTTCAAAGGGTTTTGCCTGTTATCCTTAGAGGATTGGGCCGCCCTGACTTATACAGAGCAGTTGCAGAGTTGGGACAATTCTTCAGGGAACTCTGCAGTAGAAATATCAGGATAGATGCTTTGGAGCGTCTTAGAGACAAGATACCAACTATCCTATGCGACCTTGAGAAGATATATCCTCCAGCCTTCTTTGATGTGATGGTGCATTTGGCTGTTCATCTACCTGATGAGGCACTACTTAGAGCTCCAGTACAGTATGGCTGGATGTACCCTATTGAAAGGCGGCTAGGCACTTTCAAGGGCTATGTTAGGAACAAAGCTAGACCGAGGGTTCCATTGCAGAGGCCTACATTGCTACAGAAGCATTGACATTCTGCTCAAAATACATTGAAACAGCTGATCAGCTTAGCAAAGATGTGGATGAAGACAATCCCGGGCTCAATGTTTTCGATTATTCTGTTCGAGTTACAGGGAAGAGTCGACAAGAGGAAAAACCTAAAGATTTGGACAAAATGGTTTGGTATGTGTTGAATAACTATCCTGAGATACTACCTTATATCAAGTAAGTGCTAAGTACTGCAGCTTATACATCGTAATCTACTAAACTTGCAGCACATTCTTATATATTTAGATGTTTGACGTGATCACTTTGTTGTGCAGCATCTACAAAAAGGATTTACTGCTGCAAAATTCAAGAAACATTGACAAACTGGTTATGGCAGGATTTGCGACATGGTTCAAGAGCCATGTAAGCTTTTGAATTGCACTGTCAGTTTTTTAATATATTGAGTACATAAGATGACCAGCTTGTCTATTTTCTGACCATAGGTTAAGAAGATGCGGGAGGATAGGCAGGCAGTTGATGATGCCCTTTACTCACTAGCAATGGGTCCTGATACTCGGGTAAGACATTATGAATATTGCGTTGTTAGAGATGTGCGCTACAACACCCTTGCACGAGACGAAGGCAGGAAGACACAAAACAGTGCCATCATGAGCACGGATATGTATGACAAAGAGACAACTGAAATGTATGCTAACATAACAGACATTGTTCAGTTGCAGTATATCTCCAGTTTCAAGGATCATCGGTGTGTGGTTCTGTTGTGCTGTCATTTGTATAACCTGTTTCTAGGATTGCAAAACCCAGATCTGATGATTATTTCAAATCCATAAATGTCAAGGCGGCGTACCAGACCAACGAGCCTTTTATTTTGGCAAATCAAGCAACACAGTTTTTTTCTTGGAAGACACATTTGCATGTAGCGATGACTGGAGAGTAGTGCAAAGGTTTGAGCAGAGGAATTCGTTTAATGAAGTTGCACAACAAGATGATGCTTACACTGCTCTTGATGTACAAGATAACATAGATGTTCCTAATATCTTTGAGAACCATCACGTCAATGACGCCGGCGAAAAGATTGCCTGTCGTGCTGTGGACATACAAGAGTTTATCAAGAAGAAGCCAACATTCGAGGACGTTGAGGACGAAGAAGAAGATGACACCGTGGGGAATTACGATTCAGACTGATACACATGGCGAAGATGTTGACGCTACTGCTGCAGATGATGATTACATTGCTTTTGTCATATTTGCCTGTCAGAAGACGTTTTTATCTACTACGTGAAATTGTGTTTGCTATGACAACTGAAACCTGATGAACATGTTGTTTAGTATTTTCCTGTGAGAACATCACTTGTTATGTATGCTAATTTGTGTTTGGTGATTGTATGACGACTAAAACATGATGACATTGTTGTTTAGTTGTACTCATATTTGGCTGTGAAACTTGAATTTGATGACATAGTTTGCTGTTGGACTGCAATTTTCTCGACGTCTTCGAATGAGAACAAAGATGACCGGATAGGTCCTCTGCTAATTTATTTATTTATTACCAAAAGGGCCTCCGCTATTTATTTATTTATGAGCAAAAGGGGATACCCCCTGATTTCCGTTAATAGAAATTATTAGATGTTCACAACACTACCGCCATCCTGCTACACAGGTTTCATTCATTACTAGTTTCAGCAAAGTGCTCATGTCATAGCCACTGAATACATCACGAGTGCTACATACACTACAAATAAAAAGACAATCATCCTACAGAGCACATCGATTTTGCCCATTATCTTCACAAGCTCTTTCATCTCCCCATTGCTGTCAAGGCCGTTCAGCAGCCGTTGCTTGGCCATGATCAGAGAAACTGCATCTTTAACCTTCTGCTCTACATATTCCTCTTTTGCCGTTCCTTCAGTTACTTGTCCAACAACCCAACCTGCTGGTATTGGCCGTAGTGCTTCTTCAACCTCTGGTCCTCTTGCTGCAGCCGCCCAAACCAGCGTCGGTCGTGCCTCGTGCTCCTGCCTCCCGTGGCCAGCTGCGATGTGGCGGAGGCCTCACCGCCCCCTACTACTCCCACCGCTGGCCAGGCCATCCCTCTACTCACCCACACCCCCTGAGGGAGTCCTGGTTTAGGGGGTCTCCGGACAGCTGGACTATGTCCATTGGCCGGACTGTTAGACTATGAAGATACAAGATTGAAGACTTCGTCTGATGTCCGGATGGGACTCTACTTGGCGTGGAAGGCAAGCTAGGCAATACGTATATGGATATCTCCTCCTTTGTAACCGACCTTGTGTAACCCTAACCCTCTCCGGTATCTATATAAACCGAAGGGTTTTAGTCCGTAGGACACCAATCACAACATACAATCATACCGTAGGCTAGCTTCTAGGGTTTAGCCTCTCTGATCTCGCGGTAGATCTACTCTTGTAACACCCATATCATCAATATTAATCAAGAAGGACGTAGGGTTTTACCTCCATCAAGAGGGCCCGAACCTGGGTAAAACTTCGTGTCCCTTACCTCCTGTTACCATCCGGCCTAGACGCATAGTTCGGGACCCCCTACCCAAGATCCGCCGGTTTTGACACCGACATTGGTGCTTTCATTGAGAGTTCCTCTGTGTCATCACCGTTAGGCTTGATGGCTCCTACTATCATCGATAGCGATGCGGTCCAGGGTGAGACTTTTCTCCCCGGACAGATCTTCGTATTCGGCGGCTTTGCACTGCGGGCTAATTCGCTTGGCCATCTGGAGCAGATTGAAAGCTATGCCCCTGGCCATCAGGTCAGATTTGGAAGTTTGAATTACACGGCCAACATCCGTGGGGACTTGATCTTCGATGGATTCGAGCCGCAGCCGGGCACGCCCCACTGTCGCGATGGGTATGACCTAGATCTACCGCCGAATAGTACCCCAGAAGCCGTGGCTGCATCAGCTCCGACCCTTAGCTCGGAGCTAGCTGCGCCAATCGAGGATGGGTGGCTAGACACCGCCTCAGGGGCTGCAGTCTTGATGGCGATTGAGCCAAACACCAGCATAATCCTCTGCGCAGCCCATGACTCCAAGGTGCCGGACTCTCTTCCGGACCCCGAACCATCCGTGCCCCTGCCAATTGAATTCGATTGGGCGCTGATCATGGAATTCACCGCCGCGGATATCTTTCAGCACTCGCCCTTCGGTGACATTCTGAATTCACTAAGGTCTCTCTCTTTGTCAGGAGAGCCCTGGCCGTATTATGGCCAACAGGATTGGGATGTGGACGATGAAGAAATTCGACGCCCACCCACCACCCACTTAATAGCCACTGTCGATGACTCAACCGACATGCTCGACTTCGACTCCGAAGACATCGACGGTATGGACAACGATGCGGGAGGCGAAGAGGAACCACCGCCCACAGGGCGCTGGACATCCACTTCATCACATGACGTATACATGGTGGACACACCAAAAGAAGACAACGACGAGGAACGGAAGGGCGCACCGAAGGCTTATTCCCTCGAGAAGCAGTCAAAGCGGCGGCGCAAGCGCTGCCCCAAATCATGCCTCGCCAGAAATAACGATAACATAGACCAAGCGTTGGAGCAGGGCGAACCACTGTCGGACCACGGCAATACGAAGAATCAAAACAAACAAACCAATTCTGTCAAAGATAATAGTCTAGACGACACAACGCTTGACAGGCACCCGGAGCAGCAGAATGCCCGTCAAAGGCTTGTTGCCACCGCAAGGAGTCTGAAAAAGCAGAAGCAAAGGCTCAAGGCTGCGCAGGACACACTCCAAATCAGATGGAGTAAAGTACTCAACACAGCAGTGAAGTACAGCGACAATCGCCCCACCAAGAGCTACCCAAAGCGGAAGTTGCTACCTGAATTTGATGAGGAGGCCTCAGACCCCTCACAACCAAAAATCAAAACAGCCACCTGGCCGAATAGACGATCTCACAGCCAACATAGAGCGGCAAACAATGCCACCCACAAGACAATACGTGATTCACGCGAGGGCTTGCACCAAAAGGACAGCGCAACCAGATCTATCTATGGACCACGCAAGCGCGCCCCGGCATACGATACAACACAACAAACATCCGAACAACGCGGTACACCCAGATACAGGGGTGCCGCACACCCCCTATGTTTCACCGATGAGGTGCTGGATCATGAATTTCCAGAGGGATTCAAACCTGTAAACATAGAGTCATACGATGGAACAATAGACCCTGGGGTCTGGATCGAGGACTATATCCTCCACATCCATATGGCTCGAGGATATGATCTCCACGCCATCAAGTACTTACCACTCAAACTCAAAGGGGCGGCTCGTCATTGACTTAAAGGCCTCCCCGAAAACTCCATTGGAAGCTGGGCAGAGCTCGAAGACGCTTTTCGGGCAAACTTTCATGGGACTTATGTCTGACCTCCGAACGCGGATGATTTGAGTCATATAACTCAACAGCCCGGAGAGTCAGCCCGAAAGCTTTGGAACAGGTTTCTCACTAAAAAGAACCAAATTGTCGACTGCCCAGACGCCGAACCCTTGGCAGCTTTTAAGCACAGCGTCCGCGACGAATGGCTTGCCCGACACCTCAGCCAAGAAAAACCGAGAATAATGGCAGCATTAACAAGCCTCATAACCCGCTTTTGCGCGGGTGAAGACAGCTGGCTAGCCCGATGCAGCTCCAGTGACCCCAGTACATCTGAAGTTAGAGATGGAAACGGGAAATCACGGCGCAACAGCAATAACAAACCCCGGAATAAAAGAGACAACACGAAGAGCACGATGGTAAACGCCGGATTCAAAAGCTCTCGGCCAGGTCAGCAAAAGCCGCCCCTAAAGGCGCCAGAGACGAACTGTCCAGCCTAATCAAAATTCTGGACCAAATATGTCAGGTCCATAGCCCCCCTGGCAAACCAGCCAATCATACCCACAGAGAATGTTGGGTCTTCAAGCAGTCCGGCAAGCTCAACGCCGTACACAAGGGGGAGGATACACCAAGATGAGGATGAGCCTCTCAAGGAAGACACTGGGGAACAAAAGAAATTTCCACCAGAAGTCAAAACAGTAAATGTGTTACACGTGATCAATGGAAGAAACAAAACGGCACTCCCAGAAAAATATGCCCGAAGGCCTATCACCGCGGAGTCCTGCCACTGGTCGTCTCAACTGATCACTTTCGACCATCGTGATTACTCAGCAAGTATCCGGCATGCAGGATGGGCTGCCCTGGTATTAGACCCAATAATTGACGGATACCACTTCACACGAGTCCTGATGGACGGTGGCAGCAGTCTAAACCTGATATACCAGGATACAATCCGCGAAATGGGGATAGACCCAACAAAAATTTGCCATAGCAACATTACCTTTAAAGGAGTAATGCCAGGCCCAGGGGCTCATTGCACGGGTTCCCTGCTACTAAAAGTTATATTCGGCTTCCCCGATAACTTCCGTAGCGAACATTTAACCTTCCACATCGCTCTGTTCCAAAGTGGCTATCAAGCACTACTCGGACGCGAAGCTTTCGCTCACTTTAACACAATACCACACTACGCTTCCCTCACACTCAAGATGCCCGGTCCACGTGGCATCATTACAGTGAACGGAAGTATTAAGCGATCTCTGCACGCCGAAGAGCGTGCAGCTGCCCTGGCAGCCGCACACTAAAAACGGCCTCACCAACTAAAGCATTTAGCAGGTTGTCACGACCTCGGACACGGTTAGACGAGTACGGGTCAGCTATATGCAATTTATACCAGATCAATGATCACACCCCTATTACAAATAGAAGGGGCTCAACATGCGCAGACAAGTGGCAATTCTTACTTACCTTGAATTATACATGATTTCTTTAAAAAACTATCTTTTTGCACGACAGCTTTTTCACCTAAGCTCCTCTCTCTTACAGATAATCATCGTGCTACACCCGTCCAGGATACGGCACAACGGAGACACAGGCGCAGATGTGCAACAGGGACCCGCTCCAAGGATTCTTTTTAGATTAAGACCCTGCGTAAACCTTTTTTACTGTCTCTTGTTGATACATATCCACCGAATTCTCAGCACAGTTGAGAAGGATGCTGGCATCTTGGCATGTGGCCACGTCGAAATAATGCACGTACCTGGACACAAGGGGCTTCTTACGAAGGGCACTATTTAGGCCCGGTTTATAGCATAAAGACCGAATGCCTTAGGGAGTGTTCGGCGTCGTGAGTTTAGCCTTATATGCATCAGCTCCGAATCATTGTCTTTGGTCAAATGTTGGGTTTGCCCGGCTCCTGTTTTTTTGGTGCCTTATGTTCCTCTTTACCGGCTAAGGTAGCACCAGGAGAACTACTGCGATTGTGCCCTGGTTCATCCGGACGAGCACCTTAGTAGAGAAAGCCGAAAACTGACTTTCATGATATAGCGTGAGACTGGTCAACCACTCGGTGACCTATCGGAATGTTAGAATTCCTCCGCCTTAACAAAGGGCCGTTTTCCGGCCAGGCATGTACGCACCCCGTGATCGGGAGAGTGCGGAGCCACCAGGGGCTATCTAGTAGCCCCACTGTCAAACTCCTATGGCTAAGTGAAAGTGTTAAAGCATTATAGTCCAGTTGCCTCGCTCGCTATGCTATCACCTCCTTAATAGGACCAAGATGTTGGGTTAAGTGTGAACACGCGTTTTTGCGAGCACCCCCGCATTTTATGCATGGGGGTTGAAACCGACGGCTGCAATCTTTCAGGTTATACACAGGTATACATAAACGGCCGCACAGGAGGCATCATACTACTTTCAGGCATAAGTATAAAAATAACCTTATAAAAAATTCATAAAAGCATTGTGCTTACAATGAGAATACATATCACTCAAACATAATATTTTTCGAGCACTAGGCCTCTATCAAACGAGCACCCTTGAGAACCTCCTCGAAATAGTGCTCGGCAGCCACCCAGCCAATGGCCGATCCTTGCGCCGCAACAGTGGTAGCGTCCATCTCCGCCCAGTATGCTTTATGTCGGTGTACAAAAAGAGGGGTACACTTTTTGTACCCCTATAACTGTGCACGGACAGTCTGAGCCATAGGCACCACCACACTGAGCAAGGCAAGGGAGGTGAGCCAAGGTAAGGCCGAAGCTCAGGAGAAGCAAAACGACGCCAAGACCAAGACCACAAAGAGCGAAGGGGACGAAGCGGACCCCCCGGCAAGATCCTTGCTGGGAGGCGGTTTTAGCAAACCCGGCAAGACCCTTGCCATGGCAGCTCACCCCACACCTACGGAGTGAGTCACCCTCGAGTCCACTGCCCCCATGGGGCAAGGATTTGGGAGACATCCCCGTGGTGGCATGCAGATCTTTTTGAAGACATTCAAGATCAGATACACCCTTTACAAGATGATGACCCTTGGCGGGATCCCAGCCAAGGAGGACCACAAGGCCCCCGGCAAGAGCCTTGCCGGGGATGACAGCAGGCGCCACGGCAAGACCCTTGCCAAGAACACCCGTAGGGCCACCATCAGGCCCATGCCAGTCAAACCTCCACCGCCGTTCGCATGCAGCTGCCGACCCAACCAGCTGGGCAGGCACCTGCGTGGCGGCATGCGGATCTTCATGGAGACCCACCACTTCGCCACCTCAGCTGCCTGCCTGCCTACATGGCACCGCGGGCACCGCTGGCCAGGGCGTGTGTCGACACGAGAGGGAGCGGCGACGGACGAGACATGGCTCTCCCCTGTCCCCGATAAAGCAAGGACACCTGGGTAAGACACATTAAATGTGCCTTGGCATGTACTGCGAGGGATAACCTCACATCAAGGTACCCTTTCCACCTCCTATGTGCCACTGTGGCAACCCCTTTCCTATAAAAGGAGGCCCGAGGCAACCAGGAGGAGGATTTGGCTTTTTGGAGCTCCTCACGCCCCATAGCTAGCTCAAGAACACAGATATACAATCCACCAAAGCAGGAGTAGGGTTTTACGCATCCCCGCGGCCCGAACCTGGATAAACAAACCGTGTGCTATCTGTTTGATCCGCTCTCCTCACGACCCCGCGCCCCGCAACCATAGTAGGGATTCTTGTGATCCCATAGGTGTCGTTCCCACTGACATCTTTGGCGCGCCAGGTAGGGGGCGTAGTTGTGAGAATCGGCTCTAGCAGTTAGCCCAGCACTCCTTCAGCTTCGCGACCCTTGAAGAAGAAAGGAGGCCAGAAGATCGACACTCGAGCGATCGCAAACAGAAGCTAAGTTGCACTGAACGCTTATTTGTGCTAGCCTTCTTATTTGAGGTTATTCCCCCCGAAGATATTTGCTTTGTATGAGAAACCTGCACGCCAGGAGGCTCTACCATGATCGGCAACGCCCTTGCCCTGTTTCGAGTCTGCTCAACAGCTCAAGCGGCTGCGTCGAGAATGGCAGAGTAGCCTTCCGCGATCAGCAACGCCCCCGATTCTGACTCGAGTCAAGCTTGACAGTTCGAGCGGCCGCGTTCAGAACGAAAAGGTGGCTCGTCCGGCAGCACGCGTACCCGGCTGGCCATGGGGATCCGTCCCCAAGACGCCGCTAGGGGCTTCCGCACCGGCAAGCCTTCCCAATCGATGTAGGGCACGCATACAAAGAGGAATCGAACGGGGAAATAACATGCATGAAAATTAAGAGTTCTTCAAAGTTATATTACATCACATCATAGCTGCGGTTCTAACTAAAGATAAAATTTGTCTTGGTCGGGAACCCGCAACGGCGAAGAAGAACGGGATGCCTAATCCCAGCGCTGGCCTTCCACCCTCTTGATTTCGTCGATGCAGTCGGTGATGGGCTTGATGCACTCCTTGAGCACCGTGAGGTCAGCACCATCCGGTAAGCTCTTCATCGCGGCCGCGAAGTCAAGATCGGGATTCCAGTACGCCGTCTTGGTGAGGACCTTGGTCACGACCCTCCAGCAAAGTTGCCGGGCCTCCTCGGCCAGCGTGGCCGTCCTGTTGGAGTGAAGATAAGCCAAGGCTCCGAGGACGCCCTCGAAGAATAGGGTCAACTTGGTGTTGACGGTCCCGCTGCGCTCAGGGGCGTACCTCACGTGTGGCATCCCCATGGTGGCCAACTGCGAGGTGACCCTGCCGGCGACCTCCTCCAGATGGCTGATCCATCTGTTCTCGCCCGCCACATAATCCTGGTGGGAGGCGGCCTCGTTCGCCCGCAGCTGCTTCTCCTCCTCCATGCTCTTGGTCAAGGTCTCCTCCCAATCCCTGCTCCCCGACAGCATCTTCTCGAGATCCTCCAGCTTCAGCTTGAGGTCTCTGACGGAGTTTTGCGCTTCGGAGAGCTCCCCAGGCCTGCTGATGACCGCTCCTTGCGCCTCCACCAAGGCGCTGTTGAGCGTGCTCTTCTTGTTGGACAGCTTGAGGGCCTGCTCCTTCAGCTCTTCCTGCGCCACCTCCAACTCCCTTACCTTGCCGGCATGGGCCAGAGCCTGGGCATCGAGTGCCTCCTTGTGCCTCTGCTCCAGCTCGCGAGTCCACCACGCGACAAGGGCCTCGAGCTCCTCATCCTTGCCACTGAGCGCTGCGGCAAGCTTCGCCTCACGCGCAGTGAGGTCCTCTTCCTGGCAATCCAAGGTGGCTTGATGCTGGTTCCGGGTGGCCTCGGCCGCGGCAGCCAAGTTCGCCGCCTTTTCCTAGGCCTTCTCGATGTCAGCAATCTTCATGGTGAGCTCCACATAGCGCTCGGCCAATTTCTCCCGAAAGGCCCTCTACTCCTCGCGATCCTGGTGGAACCAGGTCTGCGTCTCGGCAACGCGCGCCTTGAAGTCCACCTCCGCGTTGTCCACCGTTGCCATCCTGGACTTGACCTTGTCCAGGCGAGCACGGTAGAGCACTTGGAGCTTCCGAAAATTGGCCCCCGTGGCACGGAAAAGCTGCTCTTCTGGAGAATCGTCGCCACCAACGCCCGGCTCATCAACCACCTCGAGCCCGGTGGCGGCAAGCACCTCGCCGTCGAAAACTTCCCCTTCGGCGGGCGCCCGGCTTGACGCCCCTGGGAGGTGGACGAAGAGATCGTCGCGCACCTTCAGATATCTGCCGGGGCCCGAGGTTGAGGAGGAGGGAGGCTGGTCACCCACCACCTCTTTCTCGGCGGAGGCCTTGCCGGCCTCACCGGCTGGTCTACCGCTGGCGCCCTCGGCAGAAGCCTCGCTGGTCGCCTTGGCGGCCCCCGCCGCGGTGTCCTTGGCAGCATCCTTGGCGGCCCCCTCAGCAATGTTCCCAGCAACGGTATCCACGTCCTCCATACCTATTGAAGGAGGGCCTGGGCAGCAACGGGAGCAATGAAGCCAAGAAAAGAATAAGGGAAAACAGAGATGAAGGACATGCGACTCACCAGTGCTAGGCTGTGAAGCAGAAGTCCCCTCTCCGCCAGCATTTGGCGCCGTGGCAGAGCCACTAGCGCCCAAGTTCCCCTCTTCCTCCATGGGTGTGGGCTCCATGCCTGATGCCCTTGCCGGGGATGCCCCCCACGGCGGCGTAGTCGATGGGGGTGGTGTGTTAGGAGTAGCCCTCTATGGCTCCTCCTGCTGCCGCTCCCCTCCTGCAAACCCGACAAGGTCAGCATCATAGCATCGAGCACCTACCACATGTCGAGTAAGAAGAGGGTGACGAGCTTATGCTGGGGGCTGCGCCGGGGGCTGCTGTCCGGGCTGCTCAGCACCACCAGTGGTTCTTTGAAGCCCCAGCCGGGGGCTGGCTGCTCGCCGAGGTCCTCGCCCTCTTCACCCTCTGGGCCAACGTCTCTGTCTCCCTACGGAAGCAAAAATGGATCAAGACAAGCGACCCAATTCGAGGAAATGGAAATGACAGTAAGGAACGGAGAACTTACTCGTCATCCGTCTCCTCCTCTTCCACCAGTTTCCTTTTCCTCTCCGGGCTGAGAGGCCCGAGATCAAAAGGGAGCTCCACATCATCATCCGAGTCTACGCCTGCCGGAGGAGGCGAAGGAGGCGGTGGGGTTTGTGCGCGCCGGGATGAGGAAGGGGCTGTTGTCTTCTTCTTCTCAGCGGCCTTCGTCAGCCTCTTGGCTGCCGTGGCCCTCGTGTGGCGCCCAGACCCCTCCAGGGTCAATTGAGGCCGCGCAGCCCTGCCGGGCCGGACCGGCTCACCGGAGCCAGCCCGCCGCGGGATTCGCCCTCTTCCCCTGGTTGGCGTCAAGCCTGCCGCCATGTCCTCCTCCTCCCCCGACGACTCGTCGGCCGCGTCTTCGACGAGCGGAGATCCAGTGTCGGCGCTGCTGACCTCCCCGGAGGCCGCCGCCCACCGGGTGAGCTCCTCTTCCTCCGCCGCCGTTGCGGCCTTGTCCTCCACGCCCCCGGCGCTGCCGGCCTCCATGGCAAGCTGTGCCTCCCTCGCCCTAGTGGCGATGTAGTCCAGCTCTGCCTGGGTGGTGTCCATGATAAGCCACCACTCGGCGTCGGCATTGACGTACACCTCGATCAGGGTGTCAAAGAATTGCTGCACATCCTCATCCTTCGGCTCCTCCCAGCTCGGGACAGGGCCGTGCGCATTACAGTCCGGCATCATGGCGATGATCTCGGACCAACGCGAATTGTTGCACAACGGGACCACCCCCGCTGGCAGCTTAAAAATGGCTCCTTGAGGGCCTTGCCAACCATTGCGGCAGCCCTCGCGGCCTTGCCGGTCCGCTCGACCTCGCCATCACGACACACATCAAGCTGGAAAAGCCGCTGGCATAAGTGGGCATGCGCCAGCACTGTGAAGTTGTGATCGAGGCCGGGCCGGAGTCGCATAATGTCAGCCGGGTTCGTAAAGAGCCAAGCTGGCCTCCCCTTGCTGTGCAACGGGGCGATCCGGCGGCGAATGAAGTCCGCCCCGATCATCTCAAGGGTGAGTCCAGCCTGGGTGAGCCGGAGAATCCTGGTGGTGGCGACGGTGAGCCTCCCATCGGCGGCGTCGACATCGCTCCAATCGCTGCCGCGGACCGGCGGCACTCGGCGGACCTTGCAGAATTCCGGCGGGTTTTCATCTTCAATCCAGCACCGCCGGCCACGCCATTCCTCCCACCTCTCCTTCACGGCACTGTCCGGGTACGCCCCCTTGGATCTTGGGATCCAGGTGACGCAACTGGAGACGACTCCTCCCGGCTGGATTCAAGGGAAGAAGTAATGGCGGAAGAGCACCGTGTTGGGCTGCACCCCAGCAAAGCCTTCGCAAAGATGCGCGAAGAAAGCCATGCACGCCACCGCATTCGGAGTAAAATCCAAGAGGCGAAATCCGAAGGTGCGCATAACATCGCAGAAGAAATCGGAGAAAGGAGGGCATAACCCGCAAGAAAAGTAATCAACGAAGAAGGGGTACCGATTTGAGGCAGGATCAGCGCAAGCAGCAGGAATGATGCGCGTCGCCGGGTGTCCCAAATCCTCTCCCCCCATCTTCACTCCCCATAGGGGCTTGAAGGAGGCCCGGAGCTCTTGAACATCAACCGTCGAGGGGAAGAAGAAGGCGGACTTCGTCCGGTCCCCTGACAGCGCGCTCTCCGGCGGCTCCACCGTCCCGGAGCCCTTAGCCACCCCCTTGCCCTTGGCGAATTTGGGAGCCATGGCGACCAAGAAGTTTAGAGGGCTGAGGAAGGGGGATGGCAAAGCAGCGGCGGCGGGCGACAGCGAAAGCTTAGGAAGGAAGGAAGAGAGGAAACGGCGGCTCTGAGATTAGAAAAGGCACAAGGGAAGAGGAGAAAGTGAGCAGCGCGCCCACGGTTATTCCTTCTTATGGGGGAAAAACGCGGGCCGCCTCCTTTCACATTAACTGTGATGTGACACATGCCCGCAGGAAGCAACCCCACGCATGCCGCCCACGTCACACACGCCTCCCCACGCCGCGCCTCGCGCGGGAAGCATGGGAAGCGCAACGCGCAAAGAAACTTACTGCGGTAAAAACCGCCCCACCTGCCCGCGCACCGTTTTTGGGCCTAGCCCAACGACGCGATTGCTCTTACGTGTGGCCCAGGCCCGGGGGCTCCTGTCGGTGTACAAAAAGAGGGGTACACTTTTTGTACCCCTATAACTGTGCACGGGCAGTCTGAGCCACATGCACCGCCACACTGAGCAAGGCAAGGGAGGTGAGCCAAGGTAAGGCCGAAGCTCAGGAGAAGTAGAACGACGCCAAGACCAAGACCACAAAGAGCGAAGGGGACGAAGCGGACCTCCCCGGCAAGATCCTTGCCGGGAGGCGGTTTTAGCAAACCCGGCAAGACCCTTGCCATGGCAGCTCACCCCACACCTACGGAGTGAGTCACCCTTGAGTCCACTGCCCCCATGGGGCAAGGATTCGGGAGACATCCCCGTGGTGGCATGCAGATCTTTGTGAAGACATTCAAGATCAGATACACCCTTTAGAAGATGATGATCCTTGGCGGGATCCCAGCCAAGGAGGACCACAAGGCCCCCGGCAAGAGCCTTGCCGGGGATGGCAGCAGGCGCCACGGCAAGACCCTTGCCGGGGCCCCGGCAAGGCCCTTGCCAAGAACACCCGTAGGGCCACCATCAGGCCCACGCCAGTCAAACCTCCACCCGCTGTTCGTATGCAGCTGCCGACCCAACCAGCTGGGCAGGCACCTGCGTGGCGGCATGCGGATCTTCGTGGAGACCCACCACTGCGCCACCTCAGCTGCCTGCCTGCCTACATAGAACCGCGGGCACCGCTGGCCAGGGCGCGTGTCGACACGAGAGGGAGCGGTGATGGACGAGACAGGGCTCTCCCCTGTCCCCGATAAAGCAAGGACACCTGGGCAAGACGCATTAAATGCGCCTTGGCATGTACTGCGAGGGATAACCTCACATCACGGTACCCTTTCCACCTCCTATGTGCCACTATGGCAACCCCTTTCCTATAAAAGGAGGCCCGAGGCAACCAGGAGGAGGATTCGGCTTTTTGGAGCTCCTCACGCCCCATAGCTAGCTCAAGAACATGGATATACAATCCACCAAAGCAGGAGTAGGGTTTTACGCATCCCTGCGGCCCGAACCTGGATAAACGAACCGTGTGCTATCTGTTTGATCTGCTCTTCTCATGACCCCGCGCCCCGCAACCATAGTAGGGATTCTTGTTATCCCATAGGTGTCGTTCCCACCGACACTTTAACACGGGCAAGGGCCATCCGCGAGCCTTCTATGCACGCCGACCTCTTCATCGCATTAATGCGTGGCACCGCATCAAGGAACTGCCGCACTAAGCTGAAATAGCTTTTCGGCTTTGGCCTTTCCGGCCATAGCTGATCCACAACAGACCTCATGGCGAGTCCGGACAACCTATTAAGTTTGGCCCATTCGGCTAGCTGGTTAGTCAATGAAAGTGGACGCTCTGGAACGTGGAATTGCGTCCAGAACAGCTTGTCCACTTCACGATCTGTCTGACCTTGGAAGTACTTGGCCGCATCGGCAGAGCTCGCCGCCAAATCCATATACGCATTTGCCAAACTCCACAGCGGATCCAGAGGGGCATACCGTGGATCTTCGAACTTCCTCCGTAACATGAAGGGTTTCCCAGCCGCAATATCCCCGGCTTCCCACAGCTCCTCCTTCTTCGCTCGCATAGCAGAACGGGTGTCTTTGTCCGCCGCCACGGCCTTCTCAAGGTCTGTTGCCTTTGCTCGGTTTTCTTTCTCAAGGAACCGGCAACGGTCGGCATTGTATTTTAATTCTATGGCCATCTTGGCCATCTTCTCTTGGCTCTCGCAATGTGCGGCCTTCTCGACTTTCAACTCTTCGGCTGCCTTCAAAGCAGCTGCATTACTAATCCTCGTTTGTTCCTTGGCTCGGGAAAGTTCCGCCCGCAAGGCTTCCGCGGTGGCAGCTCCATCTGCAGTCACAACATATTAAAGATACTGGCATTATGCTACTCTTACTATGTGGCATTCACCGGATAATAACACTTACCCTGTGCCTCATCAAGCCTCTTGTTAACAAGCTCAATGTCGGCGTCTGCCGCATCCAGTTGCCGTTTTAATTGGGCAAACTCACTAGTCCGGCTAGCCATCGGAGCTTCCACCACTTGCACATAGAGGCAGTTTGGTTATTGCTTGGGAATATGATCCTCTGTTCACCGCCGTTCTCGACGACAACTAGAGTCTCAGGGGCTACTATCTACACAGGGCACACCTAACATGTGCAGTACTATCACATATTATCTCACATACCTCAAAGCCTGTCAATAGACTCATAAAGGCTTCATGTAATCCGCTTTCAGCGGACGAGATTCTCTCCATCACCGTACCCACCAGCGTACAGTGCTCTTCTGAGATGGCCGCTCGCCCCACCAACTCCCTCAGAACGTCCGACCACACACCAGATGGAGACGGACTCTTTCATATGCTCTCTTCGGGAGCCGGACACTGGGGACTTCGGGGGTCTACGGGATTATCTTCTGGCCTCACCAGATCCGGAGAGGCCCTCCGCGATGACACTCCGGGGTCGCCCGCTTCTGGAGAGGAGGTGTCCGGGGGAGGCGTTTCGCTCTCCATCATCTCTGGAAGAAGATCCCTCGAAGACGAGCTCATTTGAGAGGGGCTGAGGCCCGAACTGCAAGATATATGTGGTGGTTATTTTCTCAGAGGAAAAAGATAGCATACCCTTACTATTAAAATACTTTGGATCACTTATTACTCGTTGGAGGGCTGATCCCCCCGCGGACTCTGTGCGGCAAAAGCACCCCCAAGGCAGGACCCTCAGTGGGATACCTCTTCTCCCGTTTGGAGGCTTCGGCTTCCGGATCCTCGGAAGCAGTCCTTTTCCTCCCCCGATCGTCCTCCTTCGTGGAGACGCTCGTTCCCTCGGTTGGGGCGGATAGCGATGGAGGCCCGCGTCCGCCCGTATTATCTCCCTCGGTATCTTCCTTCAAGGGCTCTGGGCAAGGTGCGACCTCGAGCATCTTCTCCAATACCAGATTTTCCAAACCCTCGGGGAGGGGGGCCAAACACCGAATCATCTTCGCCTTTGTTAGCCAGTCCTGGTCAAAAAGCAAACTCTCAGAAATAACTTTGAATAAAAGACAGCGTGTTCGGCTAGAGGATTTCTTACTTGTTCGGCGGCGCGGTTACTGCTCAGGCCCACGTCCTTCGTGATATCCGGACATTCCACTTGAGGTCCGAAGAATGACTTGTACATCTCCTCATGCGTCAGGCCTTGGAAACTTTGAATGGAACGTGGTCCCTCTGGGTTGAACTCCCACAAGCATAGGGGCCGGCGTTTGCAAGACTGGACTTGACGAACCAGCATAACTTGTATTATCGCAACCAAATTAAAATCTCCCTCGAAGAGATCTAGGATGCGGCTTTGCAGTATAGGCACGTCCTTGGCTGGACCCCAGCTCAGACCCCTGCTAATCCATGACATCAGTTGTGGTGGGGGCCCGAGCGGAAAGCGGGGGCAGCCGCCCACTTGGCACTTCTGGGAGCCGTGACGTAAAACCTCTCCCGTTGCCATAATTCGGACACCTCTGGAAAGGAACCTTTCGGCCATGGAGCTCCTGCCATCTTGCCTATTGATGCACCTCTGGACGCTGCATGTTGCCCCTCGATCATCTTCCATTGTACTTCAAAGGTCTTGAGCCACAGGCCGAAGTGAGGGGTCACACGGAGGAAGGCTGCACACATGACGATAAATGTCGTGATGTGGAGAAAGGAGTCCGAAGCTAGATCGTGGAAATCTAGCCTGTAATAGAACATCAAGCCCCTGACGAAAGGATCCAGAGTGAGGACTAGACCTCGGAGGAAGTGGGAGACGAACACAACATTCTCGTTGGGTTCGGGAGTAGGGATGACCTGCCCTTGAGCAGGCAGCCGATGCGAAACCTCGGCGGTCAGGTATCTGGCCTCCCTCAACTTCTTAATGTCCTCTTCCATCACGAAGGAGTGCATCCATCGGCCTTGAAGGATGGATTCGGACATGATTGAAGATCCGGAGCGCCTAACCTGGGCTTTGGGTGTTAGAACTCAAGGCGGAGGAAGGGTTCGATTGAGCACGAGAGAGAAAAAGCAAAAACCTCGTCCCTTTATAAAGAGGGTGAATATCAAGCATCCTCTCCGTAGCCGTTTAGGACTTGCCTATAATCTAGGAGTCCTAGACACGGTTGGGTTACCCACGGCCGTATTAATGAGAATCCCGTGATTGGGGGAACACGATCTCCGCTTCGGCAAGACGTGTCATGAAACTGCCTCGCGTTATGTGTGGAGCTGGTTAAAAGAAACGGTTCGAATAATCACTGGGCCATGACGTAACGTCATGCTGCCAAAACAAGCCAGCAAATTAGATCTGCGAAAACATTATTCTCTCTGTGGTGGAATGTGGAATTTATTTTGCAGGGTCGGACACTATCCTCGTATTCAAATTCTTTTGTGACGTATTCGGAGAAGGAACCCGCCTTGCAATGCCAAAGACAACTGCGCGCCGGACTCATCGTCATTGAAGCCTGGTTCAGGGGCTACTGAGGGAGTCCTGGATTAGGGGGTCTCCGGACAGCCGGACTATCTCCATTGGCCGAACTGTTAGACTATGAAGATACAAGATTGAAGACTTCGTCTCGTGTCCGGATGGGACTCTACTTGGCATGGAAGGCAAGCTAGGCAATACGTATATGGATATCTCCTCCTTTGTAACCAACCTTGTGTAACCCTAACCCTCTCCGGTGTCTATATAAACCGAAGGGTTTTAGTCCGTAGGACACCAATCACAACATACAATCATATCGTAGGCTAGCTTCTAGGGTTTAGCCTTTGATCTCGCGGTAGATCTACTCTTGTAACACCCATATCATCAATATTAATCAAGCAGGACGTAGGGTTTTACCTCCATCAAGAGGGCCCGAACCTGGGTAAAACTTCGTGTCCCTTGCCTCCTGTTACCATCCGGCCTAGACGCACAGTTCGGGACCCCCTACCCGAGATCCGCCGGTTTTGACACCGACACCCCCTGTTATTCTATGGCGACGACAACCTCACACCGCAACGAACCAGTGGACCCTCATACTCCTCTACGCGTGGGCATCCACTGCCACGTCTTCCCCGACTCCGCGTCGTCCCCTTCCTAGGCCTCGCTGTTGTCCACCGCCCTGGTGCTCTCGGCGCGGCATGGTCAACATGGTCAAGGAACGGTTTCCATCGGACGTGGATTGTACGTGGAGAGGCTGACAGCTGGGTCCACGGCCGCAGCAAGGAAGTGCCTCCTTATTACGCGCAAAAAAATTATTCCTCCACCTGACAGCGGGGACCTACCAGACGGGCCATCATATTTCGCGAAAAAAACATTTCCTCCTGACTGGTGGGACCTACCAGCTACATCTTCGCATGCAAGGAAGTGCCTGACAGTCGGGACCCACCTGGTCGAAGCATACGTAGCATTGTCATTCTGGTCGCGAATGTGTACGTACATACTGGTCGATGTAGAGGCGCACAGATAGCATGTACACGTACATACAGCGGCCAGTGTGCAAGAAAGAAAATACGACCATGTATGTGCATACGGGCAGGGTCTCAAATGCCTAGTCGCGCATACGTAAGGCCAGGGCTCATGTACATGGCTAGGTCGAAAACGGAGAAATAGCGTCGTCGTCGTGTTCATGGGGAGCCAACCGGCTGGGTCGGAATGGAATGCGTTATCGTGTTCATCAAGAGGGCTTGGACGGAACAACCGATGGAAACGAGGCCCGGCGTACCGCAGAACGGAGGAAACGGCCTTGTGTTCGACCAACCACGTTCGAAACGGGATCCTATTCATCGGGAGGGGTCTGGCATACCGCAAAACGGAGGAAACGGACCTCCTAAGGTCGAAACGGGGGTCCTGTTGATCAGGAGGGGTGTGGCGTACCACAAAACGGAGGAAACGAACTTGTGTTGGAGTGCTACGGTCGAAACGAGGGTCCTGTTCATCGGGAGGGGTGTGGCGTACCGCAAAACGGGACTCCATGGGATACTGTTCATCTCCACCGTCGACCCCCTCCAGCCTCCACGGGCTACTGTTCATCCACCGTCGACCTCCTCCAGCCTCCACCTGCGACTGTTCATCCACGGGCTCCTGTTCATCCAGCCTCCACCGCGCGCTACTCCACCGGCTACTATTCAACCAGCTCTCTCCACGGGCTCCTGTTCAACCACCCCTCCACGGGCTACTGTTCATCCTGCCCTCCACCGTCCATTGTTCATCCTGCCCTCCACGGGGTGGTCCTGTTCATCCTGCCCTCCACGAGGTCCTGTTCATCCAGCCCCAACCGGCTCGATCGATCGGGGTACTGTTCATCCTTCCCTCCACGGGGTCCTGTTCATCCAGCCCCAATCGGCTCGATCGATCGGGGTATTGTTCATCCAGAGGCAACACCACGGGGTCCTGTTCATCCACCCCCACCGGGAACTGTTCATCCAAACCCCCCGCAATGCTCACTGTTCATCTAGAGGCAGCATCAATCGGCTTCAATTAGCAGCAGTAGCGAAGGAATCGCTCGATCGGGTTCAGTCAACAACCATCGATCGATCGCTCGGGTTCAGTAATGCGTAGCCTGCAGTGCAATCGCTCGGGTTCAGTTAGAGCCCAACGCCTCGCTCGGGTTCGGTTAGAGCCCAATGCCTCGCACACACACGCGTACATACAAGAGAAACACTCATCGCTTGGCCCCCGACCACCCACCGTAACGGGGGACTCCCTGATATTTTCCGCGCCCTCGCTTCTAGCATGGTTTTTCCCGTCATGGACGGCCCAAAGAATGTCATGCAGCTGCGTCTCCGGCCCGCCTAGGATGAAAAGCCCATTTTCTGTCATGATTTTTTGTCATAGAAGTAGGACCCCACCACATCTATGATGATACCGGGTTTTGTCACAATTATCGTCATTGAAGTGTCATAAGTATGGCATAATTTTTTTTGTTTGGCCCAAAATGTCACAGATGTGTCTTTTTTTGTAGTGGTAGAAGGCACATTTTTCAAGCAAATAACGCACATCACGGTGCCATATTTTTCAAGCAAAACACGGACCTGAAGTCCATACAGCCACGGTTCTATACTAAGTAGCGTCATGACTTGTACTCATAAACGCGTGGATTTTCATGGCTATCTGCAATATTTCGGGTCACAGGCACTGGCGTGGCGCCCACAAAGGCTTGGTGCGGTTTTATATAGAGTCACACTCGCCCGTGTTTCTGTTTCGAATGCTTATGTCGACTCGATCAGACGGAGAGGCACGGCCGGTCAGCCCATAGAGGCATCGGGTTGCATTACACACATTCACGTTCGTTTCTTTAATTGGGATAACCCAGCAGAGTGGGTTCAGATGCGAACACTCACTGTTGAAGCTATTTAAAAAAGCTTATTTCCTTGTTTTCAAAAGGACAGTCACGCTTCTTTATTGATGTTATGTGTATTACTCGATAAATGCATGGACTCGATCGGATGGAGAGGCACAGGCATGGTGCGGTATTATATAGAGTCACACTCGTCTGTGTTTGTGTTAAGAATAATTCTGCCGACTCGATCAGATGGAGAGGCACGGGCATTAATCGCACAAAGGCATAGTTTGGTTCGAAGTCATGGTGAACACTGACTGTTTACACTATGAGGAACGAATGGCTTGTTCGAGAGACACTACTATTGTATATTCTTTGCACGGTCATGGGTCCCAGGAAGTCACGGCGTGGTATTGTGAAGAGTCGTGTTATGTTGTCTTCGTGTTCCAAATGATTCTGTTGAACCGTTCGCAAGGGCAGGCACATCTGTGTAGCCCGGAGAGGCATGGTTATTCTTTACCCAGAGTCACATTTGTGTATTTATCGCGGAAACCCAATGGTTCGAAGGGAGTCTCCTCATATTCGGGTGTGAACGCCACGTGGTGCCGCTCCGGAAACCCAATGGTCCAACGGGCGTCTCCTCCGGTGACGCCGCTCTGGCTCGTTGTCCGAGGGGAAGCTCCGGCTATTTAAGGCGGACGGACGGAGTCTTGAAACCCTAGCCACATCCTACTCCTCCCTTTGTTCGCCACCAGGCCTTCCATTCCTCTTGCTCCTTTCTATTCTCTAACCATCTCCGCCATGGCTGGTCAGAAGGGGACTACTCCGGACTGTCGTGCCCTATCGCGGGAGGAGATCCCGGCAGGCGAGGGTTCCTCGTCTGTAAGTTCACCCTGTCTTTTCTTCTCATTCATTCATTTTTTCTTTCTTTCTGCTATTTGATTAAGTTTGTGAAACATGAATTATTGTGGTCAGCTGACTCCTTGTCTTTTTGATACTGATTTACAGCCAATTGGAGCTAGGGTTAGGTTGCGTCATTGTCTTCAACAGAACTCCCCTGTTGTAGAATTGGGGAGCAGTTGTGGCTCGAGAAAGAAGAAGGGAATGGTGAGCTGGGCGGCGACGGGAATGGTGAGCGTTGTTTCAATTGCAGAGGCTAACAAAACGTATGAGGAGCTGCTGGAGATCATCTATGAGTGGCAGGAGCTCTTCCAGGAAGCAAGGGAAGATTTGGAGAAGGCGAATGCCAGGATCATGGAAATTACGGTTGAGAAGAACAATCTCCTTGAAGAGCACTTCCGGTCATTGCAGGAATCGGTCGCAGCTGTGAAGCGACACGACGAGAATATGAAGGCGCTGAAGAAGGAGATTGATGAACTACGCGGGGAGCAAACTAGCAAGAAGGTCGGTGGAGACTAGGTATACATCATCATCCCTGGCTGTTGTGTGCATCTGGTGTTGTTAAGCAGTGGACTGGAGTATCTTACCTTGTCTTGTGAAATTTCGTTGTCAGCTACTTTGTTACCAAAATGTATTTTGGTTTCGAGTATCATTGTAATTAGGCGGCGTTACTTATGAAGCACAGGACATGAATGCCATGAGGCATGGTTTGGTCTGTCGGAGAGTCACGTTCGTAAGTTTATTATGGAAACAAAGCAGAATGGGTTTAGATGTTAACACTGAATGTTTACTTTGCGAGTGGCCGGTTCGAGAGTCGAGGTGTTTAAAAGCGTAAGTTCCTTGTTTTTAAAAGCCACGACTCTGTGCTGAGTTGCGTCGCGCTTCTTTTATTAGAAGCACAGGCTTGAAGTGAATACAGCCACGGTTCTGTACCAGGTAGGGACATGACTTGTGCACTGACGATGGCATGGATGTTCGTGGCAGTGTTAAGGGTCACATGCACGGGCGTGAAGCGCTAAAAGGCATGCTGCCGTATAATATAGAGTCACGCTCCCATGTGTTTGTGTTCCGAATGATTCCGTCGACTCGATCAGACGGAGAGGCACGGGCGTTCAACCCACAAAGGCAACGCCAAGTTCGTTCTTTAATTGGGGAGACCCAGCGGAATTGGTTTAGATGTGAACACCCAATGTTTACTCTACGAGGCACGAAATGGCCTATTCGAGAGACGCTAGTGTGGTATATTTCTTCGCACGGTCATGGGTCCCAGGAAGGCACGGCGTGGCATTGTGTAGAGTGACGTTAGTTTGTCTTGGTGTTCCAGGTGGCGTGGTTTTATATAGAGTCACGTTCGCCTGTATTTGTGTTCGAAATGATTCCTTTGACTCGTTCAGAAGAAGAGGCACAGACATGAATGCCATGAGGGCATGGTTTGGTTTATCGGAGAGTCACATTCGTACGTTTATTATGGAAACAAAGCGGAATGGGTTTATATGTTAACGCTACATGTTTACTTTGCGAGTGGCCGGTTCGAGAATCGAGGTGTTTAAAAGCATAAATTACTTGTTTTTAAAAGCCACGGCTCTGTTCTGAGTTGCGTCGCACTTCTTTTATTAGAAGCATGGGCGTGAAGTGAATACATCCACAGTTCTGTACCAGGTAGGGACATGACTTGTGCACTGATGATGGCGTGGATGTTCGTGGCAGTGTTAAGGGTCACATGCACGGGTGTGAAGCGCTAAAAGGCATGCTGACATATAATATAGAGTCACGCTCCCGTGTGTTTGTGTTCTGGATGATTCCGTCGACTCGATCAGATGGAGAGGCACGAGCGTTCAGCCCACAAAGGCACCATCAGGTTCATTCTTTAATTGGGGAGACCCAGCGGAATTGGTTCAGATGTGAACATCCACTGTTTACTCTGCGAGGCATGAAATGGCCTATTCGAGAGACGCTGGTGTGGTATATTTCTTCGCATGGTCATGGGTCCTAGGAAGGCATGGCGTGGTATTTCGTAGAGTGACGTTAGTTTGTCTTGGTGTTCCAAATGATTCTATTGAATCGTTCGCACTAAAAGGCACAACCATGAAGCCCGGAGACGCATGGTTATGCGTTACACAGAGTCACATTCGTGCGTTGATTGCATAAACCCTACCGTTTGACGGGCGTCTCCTCGTATTTGGGTGTGAATGACGCGTGGATGCCGCTCCGAAAACCCAGGGGTCCGATGGGCGTCTCCTCCGGTGACGCCACTCTGGAGGAGGTCGAGGTATTTAATAGAGTGAACGCCACGTGTCGGCGCTGTGAAAGCCAAAAGGACCGATGGCCGTCTCATCCTTGGCAAAGTGAACGCCGCATGTCACCGTTCCGACTCCTCGCCTGAGGTCAAGGAGCAGTTATTTAAGCCGAGCGGCGTCCGCCACCACTAGACATCATCCCGCTTCTCCCTCTTTCGCCAGCAATCCTAGGAAATCATCCATCTTCCTCTTTTCATTTGTGACGGCCCCTGGCATGGTTCGGCACAAGAAAACTACTTACCCATGCTTACTCCTGAGCGCCGCTTCCATTTGCAGGAGGACATCCATTCGAGGCGCGCCGCTCGGGTCGCAGCGGGCATGTCTTCAGACTCGGCGGGGCCGGAGGAGATTGGGGAGGTGGAGGAGTGGAGGGGGATGCGTCGGAGCTCATGCAGGGAGTTGATGGGGGCAGATGTGATGGAGGAAGAGGAGGGGGGTGACGAGGATGACGAGGAAGGCGAGGACGAGGATGACGAGGATGATGAGGAGGGTGATGACGAGGATGATGAGGACGAGGAGGAGGTGCATGACGAGGATGACGACGACGACGAGGAGGGGGGTGACGAGGATGACGAGGACGACTAGGAGGGGATGGCTAGGTTGACGAGGATGACAAGGAGTGGGGTGACGAGGAAGACGAGGCGGAGTTCTATCTCGGTGAGGCGGCCTTGATGGCGGAGCAGACCGCTATCCTGGAGTCTATCCAAGATGAGGCGTACATGGAGTCCAACCGGCGCTTCTCGCGGGGAGAACATGCGAAGACCGATGTGCTTTTTGACAAGCTGGATGTGGAGCAGGAGGCGGATGCTGATACGTCTCTGTCATATCCATAATTTTTGACTGTTCCATGCCAATATTATACAACTTTCATATACTTTTGGCAACTTTTTATACTATTTTCTGGACTAACATATTGATCCAGTGCCCAGTGCCAGTTCCTGTTTGTTGCATGTTTTTTGTTTCGCAGAAAATCCATATGAAACGGAGTCCAAACGGGATAAAAACTGAGAGAGATTTTTTTGGAATATATGTGAATTTTGGGAAGTGGAATCAACGCAAGACGATGCCCGAGGGGGCCACGAGGCAGGGGGTTGCGCCCCTGACCCTCGTGGCCACCCCGTAAGGCGGTTGGTGCCTTTCTCTTGCCCAAGAAAGCCAATATCCGGATAAAAATCGTGTCGAAAGTTCAGCCCAATCGGAGTTACGGATCTCCGGGAATTTAAGAAATGGTGAAAGGGCAGAATCAGCCAACGCAGAAACAGAGAGAGACAGAGAGACATATCCAATCTCGGAAGGGCTCTCACCCCTACCATGCCATGGAGACCAAGGACCAGAGGGGAAACCCTTCTCCCATCTAGGGAGAAGGTCAAGGAAGAAGAAGAAGGGGGGCTCTCTCCCCCTCTCTCCCGGTGGCGCCGGAACGCTGCCGGGGCCATCATCATCATCACCGCAATCTACAACAACAACTTCACCGCCATCATCACCAACTCTTCCCCCTCTATGCAGCAGTGTAACCCCTCTTTTACCCACTGTAATCTCTACTTAAACATGGTGCTCAACGATATATATTATCTCCCAATGATGTATGGCTATCCTATGATGTTTGAGTAGATCCGTTTTGTCCTATGGGTTAATTGATGATCGTTATTGGTTTGAGTTGCATGTTTTATTATTGGTGCTGTCCTATGGTGCTCTCCATGTCGCGCAAGCGTGAGGGATCCCCGTTGTAGGGTTTGCAATATGTTCATGATTTGCTTATGGTGGGTGGCGTGAGTGATAGAAACACAGACCCGAGTAAGTAGGTTGTTTGCGTATGGGAATAAAGAGGACTTGATGCCTTATAATGCTATGGTTGGGTTTTACCTTAATGATCTTTTGTAGTTGCAGATGCTTGCTAGAGTTCCAATCATAAGTGCATATGATCTAAGAAGATAAAGTAAGTTAGCTTATGCCTCTCCCTCAAATAAAATTGCAATAATGATTATCGGTCTAGTTATAGATTGCCTAGGGACAAATAACCTTCTTGAGCGACAACAAGCTCTCTACTAAAACTAACTTAGTTGTGTCTTCATCTAAACAGCTCCTACTTTTTATTTACGCTCTCTTTATTATCTTGTAAACCTATCCAACAACACCTACAAAGTATTTTTAGTTTCATACTTGTTCTAGGTAAAGAAAATGTTAAGCGAGCGTAGCGTTGTATCGTTGGTCGATAGAACTTGAGGGAATATTTGTTCTACCTTTAGCTCCTCGTTGGGTTCGACACTCTTACTTATCGAAAGAGGCTACAATTGATCCCCTATACTTGTGGGTTATCAGAGGCCGACGGCGTCGATGTCGGAATGGAGATAGTGGACATCTCAGACGACGGGGAGTAGTGTAGTTTTGTTAGTAGATATTTGCTTTGCATGGGTTTTATGCTTTCCATTTTTTGTATGCCTGTAACAGTTGAACAATGTCAAGGAATCGTCGATGTCAGAATGGAGATAGTTTTGTTTCCATGTCAAGCAATCGTGTTTTGTTCTTAAGTAGTAGTACTACCCCATCCCAAAATAAATGTGTCAACTTTGTAGTAACTTCGTACCAGACAGTACAATTCACATTGTACTGGTTAGTACAAGGTTGAGCCAATTAATTTGTGACGGAAGGCGTATGTTTTATTACAAATTGCAGTTTCAAGTACCATATTTGGGTCGGAAGGCGTATGTTTTATTACACTGTATTGTTTTATTATAAATTGCAGTTTCAAGTACAAAATAAATGTCTCAACTGGGTCACATATTTGATTCTAGAGATTTCAGTATGGTTAGATTTCAATATGGTTTCAACATGGTTAGATTCTAGAGAGGCACTCAACAACATGCGCAAAAAGCCACAGATGTGCTTCTGAGAAGCACCGTCTTGCATGGTCTTACCGGCAAGATGGGATTCGACATTTATCCAGGACATTCCAGGTTTTATAAGTGTAGAAGGAATTGTTTTTCACTTATATGTTCTATGGCAGAGGCATGGCTATTACTTTTGTGAGGAAGGAATGAACGTTGAAGGTACGTGACGCAAGGATTGACAATATGCGTCGTCTGTTACTGTTTTTCCACAATGTTTTTTAAAATAACTATGAGAGGCATGAATGTGCCGACGGAACATGCATGGTCATGTATGAAATAGGTGCAAGGTGGTCCCTAATGTCTCCTGAATGTATCATCTATACGCTTCACTGTTACAAGCACGATCATCGTTCTTGTCGAGGCACGGAGGTGAAGGATAGAGCCTATGCCTCTGCGATAGTCACATCCCATATTAAGAAGGAAGCAAATCTTCATAGACCCGATACGTCAGATGATGGCCATAAGGCACGGTCCCGCCTCTGCGTTTTTGGTGATGTCACCTTTAGTGCCAGCAGGGTGGAAGTAATGCTCGGTTTTCTGATGTTTTTGTTGTCAGCAACTTTCTTAACATGTTACGCACGAGAGAGGTATGATTTTACCCGACGTAGAGGCGCGCACGTGACGAACTAGAGGCACAAACGTGATTCTAAGGGAGGTACGGACGCGAAGGATCGTGATGCAAGCACGTGAAGGTGTGCCTATGTTTTCAAGAAGCTTTCATTGACACGTTTTCATTGCGGGGGGCATGGCCTATGAGCTCCATGTGTTTTCGAAGGCATTGGGCCTCATTAATGAACTTATCAGAGAGAAGGGGAAGTTTTGGGTTGACGTCGAGAATGTTGCGTAAAACGACGTGAAGCTAGGTTACGCACGGTCCCCTTAGTATCAGAGGCACAAAAGTGCCTCTGTGGTGCACTAGAAATAAACTTGTCCAAAATATATGTAAACTGCAAGCAAACTACAAGGTTATCTACAAGCAAACTACAAGGTTATCTGCGACACAAGCAAACGACAATCTTGAGAGAAAGCAAATCTAATGAGAAATTTAGAATTGCATGAGTAATCCTCTTGATACTTTTCTTGGCCGGGACAACCTGCTTCAGTAGTCGTAGTCGCCCCAAGACCTACCGCGCTTCGTGGTCTGCTCCTTGTCGAGTTTTCCTGGCAGAGCCCTTCCTGGATGATGGTGAGGCGTCTCCATATCTCGTACGCAGCGTAAGCATCCGTTGTTGCGTACTCGATGTGCCTCATGGACATGGGCATGCACGCCCAGCGGTTGTGTTCTGCGTTGGTGAGCTCTCCGTCGTGGACAAGGATGCCTGAGACGTCCCCAAGGGAGTCCAGAGGCTTGGTAGTTGTAGGCACCCTCCATTCCTTCTGGATGTCAAAAAAGTGGGTGATCTCCAGTATGACGCGGCCGAGCATCTCTATGTTGCTGTCGATGGAGAAGCCAGCAAACGTGTACATGGGGTCGGCGAGGAAGTTGTTGAACTTGGTGCAGTTCTTGTCGGCAGCGCTCAGTTGGAAGAGCAGCACCGGATGATCCTTACCGACAGAGAGCTGGACGAGGGAGGGTTTATGATCTTCGCCATGGTCATTGGTGTACTTCACATCAACTTCGACGATCTTGTGGCGCTTGAACTGGAGGTGTCGCTCGTACTGCTCGATGGTGGTCGACGCCTTGTGCAAGTCGTTGGTGTGGATCACGTGCAACTTGGTGTTGTCATGGGCCTGCACCTCCATGAATTCCCTGGTGAATCCCATGGTCTGGAGCAGTTTGTCCTCCTGCAACCTGGTATTTCGTGGGGAACAATGAGTGGGAGCGCAATGGCGATTTATGCTCTTTGTGTGTGGGAAGGCCGCGGCAGAAGTCTAAATTTAAGGGCGGGGCAGCCGCAAAGGAGTGCATGATCTCACTGTCGATGCGGTTGTGCACATCGTGGGTTGTGGATCGTGGTTTCATCTCCCTGTCGGTGCGGTTGTGCACATCCTGGGTTTTTGATCGTGGTTTTTCTTTATAAAAATAAAAATAAAATCAACGGTTATGTTTTTAACAACCGTTGTATCTCTAGCAAGTCGGGGAGAAGATCATTGCCTTGCGTAGTTTGCTGTCAAATGTCAACTTTTACAATTTATCTCGTGAGGCATGCAGGGCAGTATGTAGAGGCACAAGTCTCTGACCAAGAGAAGCATGCTTGAAGTGGCTGGTTTAACTCTTAGACACACGTGCGTGATACATTCACTGGGAATGGCAATTGTTTTCAGTGATTGATACGTCTCCAACGTATCTATAATTTTTGATTGCTCCATGCTATATTATCTACTGTTTTGGGCAATATTGGGCTTTATTATCCACTTTTATATTATTTTTGGGACTAACCTATTAACCGAAGGCCCAACCCAGATTTGCTGTTTTATGCCTATTTCACTGTTTTGAAGAACAGGAATATCAGATGGAGTCGAAACGGAACGAAATCAACTGGAGAAGTTATTTTTGGAAGGAAACACACCTGATGGACTTGGACCTCACGTCAGAAGATACGGGAGCTGCTCACGAGGGTGGGGGCACGCCCACCACCCTAGGGCGCGCCCCCTGCCTCGTGGGGCCCCCGTGGCTCCCCTGACGTGCTTCTTCTGCCTATATAACTCCATATACCCTAAAACTTCCGGAACGGAGATTAGATCGGGAGTTCCGTCGCCAGAAGCCTTCGTAGCCACCAAAAACCAATCTAGACCCATTCCGGCACCCTGCCGGAGGGGACAATCCTTCCCCGGTGGCCATCTTCATCATCCCGGCGCTCTCCATGACGAGGAGGGAGTAGTTCTCCCTCGGGGCTGAGGGTATGTACCAGTAGCTATGTGTTTGATCTCTCTCTCGTGTTCTTGAGGTGATACGATCTTGATGTATCGCGAGCTTTGCTATTATAGTTGGATCTTATGTTTCTCCTTCCCCTCTTCTCTCTTGTAATGAATTGAGTTTCCCCTTTGAAGTAATCTTATCGGATTGAGTCTTTAAAGATTTGAGAACACTTGATGTATGTCTTGTGTGGGATACCCGTGGTGACAATGGGGTATTCTATTGATCCACTTGATGTATGGTTTGGTGATCAACTTGCGGGTTTCGTGACATTGGGAACCTATGCATAGGGGTTGGCACACGTTTTCGTCGTGATTCTCCGGTAGGAACTTTGGGGCACTCTTTGAGGTCCTTTGTGTTGGTTGAATAGATGAATATGAGATTGTCTGACGCATATCGTATAATCATACCCACGGATACTTGAGGTGACATTGGAGTATCTAGGTGACATTAGGGTTTTGGTTGATTTGTGTCTTAAGGTGTTATTCTAGTATGAACTCTAGGGCTGTTTGTGACACTTATAGGAATAGCCCAACGGATTGATTGGAAAGAATAACGTTGAGGTGGTTTCATACCCTACCATAATCTCTTCGTTCGTTCTCTGCTATTAGTGACTTTGGAGTGACTCTTTGTTGCATGTTGAGGGATAGTTATGTGATCCAATTATGTTAGTATTGTTGAGGGAACTTACACTAGCGAAAGTATGAACCCTAGGCCTTATTTCCTATCATTGCAATACCGTTTATGCTCACTTTTATCACTTGCTACCTTGCTGTTTTTATTATTTCAGATTTCAAATACCTTTATCTACTATCCATATACCACTTGTATCACCATGTCTTCGCCGAACTAGTGCACCTATACAATTTACCATTGTATTGGGTGTGTTGGGGACACAAGAGACTCTTTGTTATTTGGTTGCAGGGTTGCTTGAGAGAGACCATCTTCATCCTACGCCTCCTACGGATTGAGGGAAATTTTCTACTGTCCTACAAACCTCTGCAATTGGAGGCCCAACAACGTCTACAGGAAGAAGGTTGTGTAGTAGACATCAAGCTCTTTTCTGGCGCCGTTGCCGGGGAGGCAAGGAAAGCGGCACTAACACACCCCGTCAACTAAGCTCTTTTCTGGCGCCGTTGCCGGGGAGGTGAGTGCTTGAAGGTATATCTTTAGATCTTGCAATCGAGTCTTTTATTTTCTTGTTTTATCACTAGTTTAGTTTATAAAAGAAAACTATAAAAAATGGAATTGAGTTTGTCTCATACGCTTCACCTTTTTAATATCTTTCGTGAGTATGATGGAAAGGATAATTGTGCTCAAGTGCTAGAAGAAGAAATCTATAAAATGTTTGGCACTAAATATTTGAATGATGAGCATGATTGTAATGTTGTTAGTATGAATTCCTTGAATAACCATGATGCTAATGATATGCAAAGCCACAAGCTTGGGGAAGCTATGTTTGATGAAGATGATATTTTTTGTCCCCCAAGTTTTGATAAGCAAATTTATTATGATGAAAGCATGCCTCCTATCTATGATGATTATTGTGATGACACATATGCTTTAAAGAATAATGATAACCATGAAACTTGTCATCTTGATCTTAATTTTCAATCACATGATAGTTATCTTGTTGAGTTTGCTCCCACTATTATTCATGACAAGAATTTTGCTTGTGTTGAGAGTAGTAAATTTTCTATGCTTGTAGATCATGAAAAGAATGCTTTAGGTGCTGGTTATATTGCTGAATTCATTCATGATGCTACTGAAAATTATTATGAGGGAGGAACATATGCTTGTAGGAATTGCAATAATATCAAGTTTCCTCTCTATGTGCTTAAAATTTTAAAGCTATGCTTGTTTTACCCTCCTATGCAAGTTGATTATTTTTCCCATAAGTTGTTTGCTTACCAAATCCCTATGCATAGGAAGTGGGTTAGACTTAAATGTGCTAGTCATATTCTTCATGATGCTCTCTTTATGTTACAATTCTTATCTTTTATGTGAGCATCATTGAAATCATCATGCCTAGCTAGGGGCGTTAAACGATAGCGCTTGTTGGGAGGCAACCCAATTTTATTTTTGTTCCTTACTTTTTGTTTCTTTTTAGTAATAAATAATTCATATAGCCTCTGTTTAGATGTGGTTTTATGTGTTTAACTAGTGTTTGTGCCAAGTACAACCTTTGGGAAGACTTGGGGAAAGTCTTGTTGATCATGCTGTAAAAAAACAGAAACTTTAGCGCTCACGAGAATTGCTGCCATTTTTATTTGAAGAGTGATATTTAGTTAATTATTTTTGCATATTTTTAATAGATAAATTCCTCAGGTCCAGCAATTTATTTGAGAATTTTATGAGTTCCAGAAGTATACGTTTGATCCAGATTACTACAGACTGTTCTGTTTTTGACAGATTCTATTTTCATTGTGTTGTTTGCTTATTTTGATGAATCTATGGCTAGTAAAATAGTTTATAAACCATAGAGAAGTTGTATTACAGTAGGTTTAACACCAATATAAATAAAGAATGAGTTCATTATAGTACCTTTAAGTGGTGATTTATTTTCTTATACTAACGGAGCTTACGAGTTTTCTGTTAAGTTTTGTGTTGTGAAGTTTTCAAGTTTTGGGTAAGGATTCGATGGACTATGGAATAAGGAGTGGCAAGAGCCTAAGATTGGGGATTCCCAAGGCACCCCAAGGTAATATTCAAGGACAACCAAGAGCCTAAGCTTGGGGATGCCCCGGAAGGCATCCCCTCTTTCGTCTTCGTTCATCGGTAACTTTACTTGGAGCTATATTTTTATTCGCCACATGATATGTGTTTAGCTTGGAGCGTCAATTTATTTTGTTAGTATTTTCTTGCTGTTATTTAGAACAATGTTTTGCATCTTTTATTTCTATAAAAGTGGCATTAATAGTCTTTACTATGCCTATGTTACAAGTATACATGTTGCTGTTTGAAAACAGAAAGTTTACCTCTGTTGCAATAATTCCCTATAAAAGTAAGAATGTGATAAAATGTTGAAACCTTTTGCATATTAAGCTCTGATAAATTTACTACAGTGGGAATTTTATTTCATAATTTTTGGAGCTAGGGAAGTATGGATGTTGCTGCATTCTTTATAGACTGTCCTGTTTAGGCAGATTGCTGTTATGTTTGGATTGTTTCCATATGTTTGCTTCTTTAATGATTTTATCTGAGGATAGGAATATTAAATATGCAGAGGAATTTAGTATGCAATGTTGAATAATAATTTTAGTGATTTGCTACAGTAGAGTATGATAAGATTTTGGCAATGGTTTATACTAACTTATCTCACGAGTTCTTGTTGAGTTTTGTGTGGATGAAGCTTTTGAGATTTAGGGAGACCGTGATATGAGAGGAATTAAGGAGACACAAAATCTCAAGCTTGGGGATGCCCAAGGAACCCCAAGATAATATTTCAAGAAGTCTCAAGCATCTAAGCTTGGGGATACCCCGGTTGGCATCCCACCTTTCTTCTTCAACAATTATCGGTTAGTTTCGGTTGATCCTAAGTTTTTGCTTCTTCACATGATGTTTGCCATTCTTAGAATGTCATTTTATTTTGCTTTGCTTGCTGTTTGAATATAATACCAAGATCTGAAATTATTAAATGTTAGAGAGTCTTCACATAGTTGCATAATTATTCGACTACTCATTGATCTTCACTTATATCTTTCGGAGTAGTTTGTCATTTGCTCTAGTGCTTCACTTATACCTTTTAGAGAATGGTGGTAGTGTTATTTTGAAGAAATAGATGAACTCTCATGATTCACTTAAATTATTTTTAGAGTCTTAAATAGCATGGTAATTTGCTTAAAATCCTAATATGCTAGGTATCCAAGAATAATAAAATTCTCTTATGAGTTTGTTGAATACTAAGAGGAGTTTGATGTTTGATGATTGTTTTGAGATATGGAGAAGGTGATATTAGAGTCATGCTAGTTGAGTAGTTGTGAATTTGAGAGATACTTGTGTTGAAGTTTGTGATTCCCGTAGCATGCACGTATGGTGAACCGTTATGTGAAGAAATCGGAGCATGATTTATTTATTGATTCCTCCTTATGAGTGGCGGTCGGGGACGAGCGATGGTCTTTTCCTACCAATCTATCCCCCTAGGAGCATGCACATAATACTTTGGTTTTTGATGACTTCTAAATTTTTGCAATAAGTATGTGAGTTCTTTATGACTAATGTTGAGTCCATGGATTATACGCACTCTCACCCTTCCACCATTGCTAGCCTCTCTAGTACCGCACAACTTTCGCCGGTACCATAAACCCACCATTTACCTTCCTCAAAACAGCCACCATACCTACCTATTATGGCATTTCCATAGCCATTCCGAGATATATTGCCATGCAACTTTCCACCATTCCATTATTATGACACGCTTCATCATTTTCATATTGCTATGCATGATCATGTAGTTGACATCGTATTTGTGGCAGAGCCACCGTTCATAATTCTTTCATACATGTCACTCATGAGTCATTGCACATCCCGGTACACTGCCGAAGGCATTCATATAGAGTCATATTTTGTTCTAAGTATCGAGTTGTAATTCTTGAGTTGTAAGAAAAATAAAAGTGTGATGATCATCATTACTAGAGCATTGTCCCAGTGAGGAAAGGATGATGGAGACTATGATTCCCCCACAAGTCGGGATGGGACCCCGGACAAAAATAAATAAAAAAAAGAGGCCAAAGAAGCCCAAAAAAAAAAAAGGGAAAAAAGAGGCCATAAAAAAGATAAGGCCCAAATAAAAAAATAAAAAAATGAGAGAAAAAGAGAGAAGGGGCAATGCTACTATCCTTTTACCACACTTGTGCTTCAAAGTAGCACCATGATCTTCATGATATAGAGTCTCCTATGTTGTCACTTTCATATACTAGTGGGAATCTTTCATTATAGAACTTGTCTTGTATATTCCAATTATGGGCTTCCTCAAAATGCCCTAGGTCTTCGTGAGCAAGCAAGTTGGATGCACACCCACTAGTTTCTTTTGTTGAGCTTTCATAAATTTATAGCTCTAGTGCATCCGTTGCATGGCAATCCCTACTCACTCACATTGATATCTATCGATGGGCATCTCCATAGCCCGTTGATACGCCTAGTCGATGTGAGACTATCTTCTCCTTTTTGTCTCCTCCACAACCACCATTCTATTCCACATATAGTGCTATGTCCATGGCTCACGCTCATGTATTGCGTGAAGATTGAAAAAGTTTGAGAACATCAAAAGTATGAAACAATTGCTTGGATTGTCATCGGGGTTGTGCATGATTTAAATATTTTGTGTGGTGAAGATGGAGCATAGCCAGACTATATGATTTTGTAGGGATAACTTTCTTTGGCCATGTTATTTTGAGAAGACATGATTGCTTAGTTAGTATGCTTGAAGTATTATTATTTTATGCCAATATGAACTTTTGTCTTGAATCTTTCGAATTTGAATATTCATATCACAAGTAAGAAGAATTACATTGAAATTATGCCAACTAGCATTCCACATCAAAAATTATCTTTTTTATCATTTACCTACTCGAGGACGAGCAGGAATTAAGCTTGGGGATGCTTGATACGTCTCCAACGTATCTATAATTTTTGATTGCTCCATGCTATATTATCTACTGTTTTGGGCAATATTGGGCTTTATTATCCACTTTTATATTATTTTTGGGACTAACCTATTAATCGGAGGCCCAGCCCAGATTTGTTGTTTTATGCCTATTTCAGTGTTTTGAAGAAAAGGAATATCAGACGGAGTCGAAACGGAACGAAATCAACTGGAGAAGTTATTTTTGGAAGGAAACACACCTGATGGACTTGGACCTCACGTCAGAAGATACGGGAGCTTCCCACGAGGGTGGGGGGTGCGCCCACCCCCCTAGGGCGCACCCCCTGCCTCGTGGGGCCCCCGTGGCTCCCCTGACGTGCTTCCTCCGCCTATATAACTCCAGATACCCTAAAACTTCCGGAACGGAGATTAGATCGGGAGTTCCGCCGCCAGAAGCCTCCGTAGCCACCAAAAACCAATCTAGACCCATTCCGGCACCCTGCCGGAGGGGGCAATCCTTCCCCGGTGGCCATCTTCATCATCCCAGCGCTCTCCATGACGAGGAGGGAGTAGTTCTCCCTCGGGGCTGAGGGTATGTACTAGTAGCTATGTGTTTGATCTCTCTCTCTCATGTTCTTGAGGTGATACGATCTTGATGTATCGCGAGCTTTGCTATTATAGTTGGATCTTATGTTTCTCCTCCCCCTCTTCTCTCTTGTAATGAATTGAGTTTCCCCTTTGAAGTAATCTTATCGGATTGAGTCTTTAAAGATTTGAGAACACTTGATGTATGTCTTGCGTGGGATACCCGTGGTGACAATGGGGTATTCTATTGATCCACTTGATGTATGTTTTGGTGATCAACTTGCGGGTTTCGTGACATTTGGAACCTATGCATAGGGGTTGGCACATGTTTTCATCGTGATTCTCCGGTAGGAACTTTGGGGCACTCCTTGAGGTCCTTTGTGTTGGTTGAATAGATGAATCTGAGATTGTGTGATGAATATCGTATAATCATACCCACAGATACTTGAGGTGACATTGGAGTATCTAGGTGACATTAGGGTTTTGGTTGATTTGTGTCTTAAGGTGTTATTCTAGTACGAACTCTAGGGCTGTTTGTGACACTTATAGGCATAGCCCAACGGATTGATTGGAAAGAATAACTTTGAGGTGGTTTCGTACCCTACCATAATCTCTTCGTTCGTTCTCCGCTATTAGTGACTTTGGAGTGACTCTTTGTTGCATGTTGAGGGATAGTTATGTGATCCAATTATGTTAGTATTGTTGAGGGAACTTACACTAGCGAAAGTATGAACCCTAGGCCTTATTTCCTATCATTGCAATACCGTTTATGCTCACTTTTATCACTTGCTAACTTTCTGTTTTTATTATTTCAGATTTCAAATACCTTTATCTACTATCCATATACCACTTGTATCACCATCTCTTCGCCGAACTAGTGCACCTATACAATTTACCATTGTATTGGGTGTGTTGGGGACACAAGAGACTCTTTGTTATTTGGTTGCAGGGTTGCTTGAGAGAGACCATCTTCATCCTACGCCTCCTACGGATTGATAAACCTTAGGTCATCCACTTGAGGGAAATTTGCTACTGTCCTACAAACCTCTGCACTTGGAGGCCCAATAACATCTACAAGAATAAGGTTGTGTAGTAGACATCAGTGATACATTCGCTGGGAGGAGAGTGTTGTGTTTTTTAGAGGCCCTGTTGTGTGTCCGTGTTGCAATTGACGCTACGAGATGGACAGAAAGAACGAGAAGCAATGAGAGGCGTGGACATGCAGCCGCGAGAAGCACTTATACAATGAGAGGTGCAACTAGAGGCACAGATACGAGCTACGTGAGGCACGGACATGAAGCTACATGATTGCATGGACGTCAATTCGTGTTGTGGTGCTACGTGAGGCACGGGCACGAACATATAGCCGTGCACTCAACTACATGCGCAAAAAGCCACATATGTGTCTCTGAGAAGCACCGGCCTCCATGCTTTTACCGCAAGATGGGATTCGACATTTATCCAGGGCATTCCGGGTTTTACAAGTGTAGGAAGAATCGTTTTTCACTTATGTTCTGTGGCAGAGGCATGGCTATTACTTCTGTGACGAAGGAATGTACGTTGAATGTACGTGACGTGAGGATTGACTATAGGCGTCCATTACTGTTTTTTCGGAATGTTTTTCAATTAACTGTGAGCATGAATGTGCCGATGGAGTAGGCACGGTCATGTTTGAAATACTTGCAAGGTCGTCCCTAAGGTGTCCTGAATATATCACCTAGATGCTTCACTGTTACAAGCACGATCGTTATTCTTGTCGAGGCACGGACGTGAAGGATGGATACAATGCCTTTGCAGTAGTCATGCCCCATATTAAGAAAAACATCCAACATTCTTAACATGTCACGTTTAGTGCCAGCAGGGTGGACATAAGGCTCGGCTTTCTGATGTTTTTGTTGTCAGCAACTTTCTTAACATGTTACGCACGAGAGATGTATGATTTTACCTAAGGTAGAGGAACGCACATGACGAACTAGAGGCACGAACGTGATTCTAAGGGAGGTAGGGATGCGAAGGATCGTGATGCATGCATCTGAAGGTGTGCCTCTATTTTCAAGAAGCTTTCATTGACACATTTTCATTGCAGGGGGCATGGCCTATGAGTTCCATGTGTCTTCGAAGGCATTCGGCCTCATTAACGGACGTGAAGCCAAGTTACGCATGGTCCCCATAGGAGTGGAGGTACAGAAGTGCCTCCGTGCGTGTTTCAAGTAGTTGGTGTTATTGACGGACAATCGTGCCTCTGTAGTGTTCTTCTCTGAGGGTCACAGACGTAAGCAATGTTTTCCAAGGAGAATAAACACGTAACTACCTCTGTATTCAAAATGTTTTTCTAAAGTGTTCCATACAAACGATTTTTAATATCGTGTGTGCAATGGTTTGTTAGAACATTGTGCACTGCTTTTAGGAGCATTCTGTAATTGTTGTCCCTACAATTTGACGCTGCATCCACAAAGGTACTAGTGCATTGCATGCTCGTCATTTTTGTGGACTGCTATGTGTACCTGATCTTTGTGTTATGCTAATCGTATACTATCTGTACTGTGTTTATATTTTTTAGTTCATGCCAATATATTCTACTAATAGATAACTCCAACATTGCACTGGAAATAAACTTGTTCAAAAGATATGTAAACTTCAAGCAAACTACAAGGTTAACTGCGACACAGGCAAACCTAAATTTATAACAAGCAAACGACAGTCTTGAGAGAAAGCAAATCTAATGAGAAATCTAGAATGGCATGAGCAATCTTCTAGATACTTTTCTTGGCGGGGACCACCTGCTTCAGTAGTCGTAGTCTCCCCAGGACCTAGCGCACTTCCTGGACTGCTCCTTCTCGAGTTTTTCCCGACGAAGCCCTTCCTGGATGGTGGTGAGGTGGCTCCATATCTCATACGCACCGTAAGCGTCTTTTGCCGCGTACTTGATGTGCCTCATGGACAAGGGAATGCACGCCCAACGCTTGTGTTCTGCGTTGGTGAGCTTCTTCTTCATGTTGTTGTAGTAGTCGTGGACAAGGATGCCTGAGACGTCCCCAAGGGAGTCCAGAGGCTTGGTAGTTATAGGCACCCTCCATTCCTTCTGGATGTCGAAGAAGTGGGCGATCTCCAGTCCGACGCGGTCGAGCATCTCTTTGTCGCAGTCGATGGAGAAGCCAGGCTAGCCAGCAAACGTGTACCTAGGTCGGCGAGGAAGTTGTCGAACCTGGTGCAGTTCTTGTCAGCGGCGCTCAGTTGGAAGAGCAGCACCGGATGATCCTTACCGACAGAGAGCTGGACGAGGGCTGGTGTTTGATCTTCGCCAATGCCGTTGGTGTACTCCACATCAACTTCGACGATCTTGTGGCGCTCGAATTGGACGTGTCGCTCGTACTGCTTGATGGTGGTCGCCGCCTTATGCAAGTCGTTGGTGTGGATCACGTGCAACTTGGTGTTGCCGTGGGCCCGCACCTCCATGAATTCCTTGGTGAATCCCATGGCCTGGAGCAGTTCTTCCTCCTGCAACCTGGTATTTCACAGGGAACAATGAGTGGGAGCGCAATGGCGATTTCTGTTGTTTGTGGGTGAGAAATTCGCGGCTGAAGTCTAAATTTAAGGGCGGAGAAGCGGCAAAGGAGTGCACGATCTCACTGTCGATGCGGTTGTGCACATCATGGGTTGTGGATCGTGGTTTCATCTCCCTGTCGATTTGGTTGTGCACATCCTAGGTTTTTGATCGTGGTGTTTCTTTATAAAAAAAATCAACAATTATTTTTTAATAACCGTTGTATCTCCAGCATGTCAGGGAGAAGATCGTTGTCTTGCATAGTTTGCTATCAAATGTCAACTTTTACAATTTATCTCGTGAGGCATGCAGGGGGAGTATGTAGAGGCACATGTCTCTGCCCAAGAGAATAATGCTTGAAGTGGCTATGTAGAGACACACAGGCGTTATACATTCACAGGGAGTGGCAATTGTTTTCAGTGATACATTCGCTGGGAGGAGCAGTGCTGTGTTTTTTAGAGGCACTGTTGTGTGTTCGTGTTGCAACTGACGCTACGATATGGACAGAAAGAACGAGAGGCAACGAGAGGCATGGACATGCAGCTGCGAGAAGCACTTATACAACGAGAGGCGCAACTAGAGGCACATATACGATGCTACATGAAGCACGAACATGAAGCTACGTGATTGCACAAACGTCAATTCGTGTTGTGGTGCTACGTGAGGCACGGATATGAACATATAGCCGTGCACTCAACTACATGCGCCAAAAGCCGCAGATGTGTCTTTGAGAAGCACTGGCCTCCATGGTTTTACCGCAAGATGGGATTCGACATTTATCCAGGGCATTCCGGGTTTTACAAGTGTAGGAAGAATCATTTTCCACTTATATGTTTTGTGGTAGAGGCACGGCTATTACTTCTGTGACGAAGGAATGAACATAGAATGTACGTGACATGAGGGTTGGCAATAGGCGTCCGTTACTATTTTTCCAGAATGTTTTTCAATTAACTGTGAGAGGCATGAATGTGCAGACGGAACAGGCACGGTCATGCCTGAAATAGTTGCAACGTCATCCCTAAGGTGTCCTGAATGTATCACCTATATGCTTCACTGTTACAAGCACAGTCGTTATTCTTGTTGAGGCACGGTATTCAGAGGCATGAATGTGCCGACGCAACAGGAACGGTTATGTCTGAAATAGTTGCAAGGACGAGATGGGAAGAAACAATGAGAAGCAACGAGGGGCGTGGGCATGCAGCTCCGAGACACACTTATACATCGAGAAGCACAGCTAGAGGCACATGTACGATGCTATGTGAGGCACGAACATGAAACTATGTGATTGCATGGACCTCAATCCGTGCCCGTGTTCTGTCAAATTTTTTAAGTGACACTTTGTAAAGGCATGGATGTTTAAGGTGACAGCCATAGGGGAAGGCACTAGTTTTTTAGGAGAAGTGCTGTGCGGTAGACAAAGGTGTATGTTTGAGCTCATCGCAACAAACTACCACTACAAGAAATCTGTTAATACATGACGGATCTAGTCCGTCACAAATCAGTAAAAAACTGTCATGGGTGCCCGTGCATGACGGATCTGAAATCCGTCATGTATATTGCGTCATAATTTGACGTCGTACCTTCCTTGACGGTTCTTGACCGTCATGGATATGCACCAGGCCCGCCCAAGCCCAAACCTCTGTGACGGGAACAAGCCGTCATGGATTAACGCCACGTAGGATTTTCGATTGACCAATTCGAATGACATGGCTGCCTACGTGGATACTATTTTCCGTCACAAAAATCGTCATAAATTTGGTTGAGCCCATTACCCCATTCATTTCTGCCGCATTAGCCCATTTATTTTTGCCTAATTTTGACCATTATGTTTTTATCATAGTGCGTCTCACAAATCCAAATGACAATTTTTACCAAGAGGATGTGTCTTCAAAGTATCAGAACATTACACAGTTAATACAGCTTGCAGCCATCTATATGTATCTACAACATAGCAGTTTACAAAATCCTCACTACAAAGTTAGGAACCATTACAATCCATTTTACATCAACATAACATATGAACTATTGAGGTTGTTATTCATGTTCTTGTCGTCGGCCCTCCTCAGCCCTCCTGTGGCAACTAACATGTCGTGGCTGATTGTGATGGCAACACCAAGTAGCTCGCTACCTAATCTTACCTAGCATATTTAGAGGAACCTTATTAGATATTTGCATATATGAGTAGTTCATAGAAAAAAGAGAATTAGAACAAAGTTAAAAATGAACTACATGTTGTCCAAAATTCTTAGATCTTACAGTGCCTACAAATGAGAATAACTTTGCATCTACTATAAAACAAGAGTAAACATGAGGACGAAAATTAATCCAAAGAAAAGCATGTCAAATGAAAGTCAAATGACAAAGAAACAAAACATACATCCCAGAACTCAAGTACTATAGTAGTACTAGTTGAGGCCATAACATGCCAACAAAATGGCAACCGGGTCAACGAGTAGCGCCATAAGATTTAATGGTTATGCTGCAAATTGCTGCCCACTTTACAAACATAGTAGTATTATCTATAACAGGATAAAATAATGAAATGAAATAAACTGAACCAGTATATATGTTTACTGGGTGACAACGGTAGGAACAAGGCTTGTGCATGTCTAGCAAACCTAACAGCTTGCACGAGAACTACAAATTAATCTATGCATGGCTTAAAAATTACTTCAGGGTTATTAATGTACAAGCCAAATCAGAACAAATGAATAGGAGGTGACGACCACTCTAGTAGTGTATCTAAGCAATGCAAGGTTATTAAGGTACAAGCCGGAGTTTGAAGTTCCTTTTTTTCATTGGTTCATCTTGTACAGATTGCATTTTAGATATGCTCAATCTAGGGGAGCCAAAAAGGTATCAGCATGAAACAAAAAACACTGCTTAACTATAAAATCCTAGCACATATCCTCCAAAAATTTCATATTTAACATCTTTATTGCAAAACAGAAGTATGTCTATCTTTCTTGTGATCTTAGTTAGTGTATGCAAGCTTGAACTACTACACTCATATACATAACAGTAAGAAGCAACATTAATTTTTGCAAACTAGAATACTTCATGCACAAATTAATTAAGTACGACAAACTAAGCTGTTTTGATGTTATTGCATAAGGCCAAAAAATTTATCAGGGCACTTGCATGTACGCCATGCAGTAGCAATCACTAACCTGTTTTGATGTTATTGCATCAGGCCAAAAAATTATCAAACATCTCAACAAACATGTGAAAGGCACACCTACTGTAGGAAGGTTTCAGCATCTACACCTATAGGCAACAAGTCGTGTAAAAAAATCAAAGAAAGAGAGTCAGGTCATAGTGAAATCCAAAACATAAGCGAGAAGATAAATTGGATTGTTTTTATGTCAAAACAAAGAGATGTTTTTTGTCTACATTTATGAAATGAATAGTATGATCATGTTTGTTAGTTGTCAAGCATATCTTACCATCAACGTCGTCTGCATCTAGGCATGCTAGTTGTGCTATATTTATACTAGCTAATGCACTGTAACTTCGGCCAAAATTTTCAACATAACTTGTGTGTTCTCTGCTCTCTACGCTATCCTACCTCCCTTTCACTTTCAGAAATATCAGAGTTAGAATGGACATACAGTTTGTTTGCCAATATTCAGTTTGTTTACAACCATGTTTATAAGGCAACAAAAAAAAGATGTAATTTGTATGCCCGCAATTTTACCCAATATTCAGCCATGAGGTGAAGGCTCTTCCTTGAGAACCAGCTATGGCCTTTTACAACTTACTAAAACCAGCTCAGAGAAGCACAAAATCTCAAGCATGAAGAGCCGAGTTGTGGGCACCTGACCAACACTTCAGTCCATGCGTGTTAGGCCGCTACCGTCAGGGAGGAAGATGCAGAGGCCAGAGGTTGCCCTCGCAGCCGGGATCTAGTCCGTGCGTGTGAGAAGTATGACAATCAATCAAAGGAACTTGTTACACACACACATAGAGAGAGAAAATAGTCTGATTACATTCCAGTGGTTCATCATGTCATGTTCAGATTCAGAATAAGCTAATAGAGCCTAGCACAGGAAAAAACTAAACATGCTTATGGAAATATCTCCTCAAGTTAAAGTGTTAACCATCAAGATTATTTTTAAAATTTGGTGAAGCACATTTGTACATTGAGAACGTAAGATTAATGGCATATCGGATAGCAGGAAATGAAAACAATAAGTGCAGCTCTAGCACTCTGACCAATATGGCGCTCTCCTTGCAATGAAATGTTGTTCACATATTTTGAAATACCTTTTTTTCTCCCGTGTGCAGATCATTTCTTTCAGGGGCGCTCTATTTTGCTCCAAAACCAACGACAAACCTAGACTGAAATGCTTGCCTACTCAGTTTCAGATCTATCCCCTCAACCTATTCTATTCTAGCTCTAGAATTAGGTAGCCACAGACCAAAATCAACTAAGATACTGATTCGTGGATATTATCATGGGGTTACAGAAGATTGAAGACGAACTGACCTGGAAGCTATGAGATTAGTCCAAAGAAAAATGGGGGAAAAACAAGAACAGGTGGATCTACAGTTTGGATGTAGGGGGCGGGCGAGAGGTCTGACTTCATGGACGAGGAAGGAAAGGGTGATGCTGCCGTCGCTTCTGCCTCCAGTGTGCCATGTAGTAGACCGGCCACCGCACGGCCGCTCCGCTCCGACAAGCCGACGTCAGGTTTGAGCTCCATGCCGGATCTGCACAATAGGTCGCAAAGATAAGAGATACGCCTAGATTGAATTGGATTCAGTTCGATTCTTCACCGCAAAAGGTAGTAGTAGAGCTACTGCGTCCTTACCAACAGAGGGAGGAAGAGTCACGGGAGCCAATCCAGATCCAGTAGAGAGACGGACGGGGATCTACTTCGCTTCCAGGCGTGCTCCGGTTGGTTCCGGTGGAGGAGAAGGAGCAGGACGGCAGCGGTGCAGCGGAGAAGGAGGAGATGGTGATGCGGCGCGGGCAGGGCAAGGAAGTAGGGAAATAGAGAGGGTTGAGACGATGGGGGCGGCGGCAGAGGAGGAGTGGGGAAGGAGTGTCTCTGGTGTTAGGTTTAGGTTTTATGAGGGGAATGGTTTAGGGCTTCAGGCGCGCTTGCGGGGCTTTACTAGTCTGTCCATGGCGGTTTTTGAAATTGTCACCGGAAATCCGTCATGTATTACTAGGTTTCTTGTAGTGTACTTGGCATCACGCTAGTCTGCGGAGCACCATAGTGAAAATTATGTATACTAATGACGTGGGGAGCTAGCAACCTCACTGAACTATGCAGAAACATACTTCACCACAACCATTCATCCTCCATTATTAGTCAGTGAATCCTTTTATTATTATCACAGATAAATAAAGTAACCCACGTAAGTGTTTCACCTTCTTTGACCGGGAATTTTCACCGCCGTCCTCTTGGACATAATTATATGCTCAGTTACATACCATGACATAACTAAATAACAAAACTGGTGTGTACAGCCTGTTCAAAAACTAGACATACATTACTGAACTTTGGTATAGGAAGCATACCACCAGCAACGCTCTATCAGGAAAGGTCGTTGATTATCATCCGCAGCAGGTTCATGAATTTAATTAAATCCGTATTCTATTTTCCAAAAATGGTTCAGTATTAACTATTTTTAGAGCTGTTCACAATCTTGGCTGTCAATGTCAATCAGTAAAGGATCTCTGGTGCTTGGTTATAAAAGCAGCTTTAGCAAATGTATATTTCAAGGCAAGACAAGCAAAAAGCAGAAACAATAATCTATCACTAGGCGGCTCAAAAAAGTGTTTGCAACAATAAAATTTTATCTAAATTCCTCACAGCTGCACCCAGCAACGTCATCCGCAACCCTACCCTACCGTCGCCGACGCCAACCACGCGAACATGTGTGGCTAGGTGGTATTTGAAACAGGTGATCTATCAACGTTAACCTTGTCCCCAGCCTACAAGATCCCAAACACCGACTCCCAGTCAACAGCACCCCAAACGCCGACCTCCAGCACCCTGTGTCCGGTTAAGCAATAGTGCATGACGTCTGGCCACTCTCTTGGACTTCCGGCCACCGCCGTTGTTTGCAAGACCTAACAGGCTTCAATTTAACTACCAACCTCCCTTGGCGAAGTTCATCGCTCACCTGGGACTTGGACGCCGCAGATCGCTGCAGCTCGTAGCGTTCTCAAGCACAAACGTCGACTCCCAATCAACCCCACCCCTAAGAGGCATGGGTCGTGTACAGGTTCGGCCTCGTACTGCGTGAATTTGGTTTAGGTCACAACGAATTTTCAAGTAATTCCTAGCATAACAGCGTAGATGCGTCGCTTTCAAACACGATAGAGATTAACATAGAGGGAAACAGATCTTAGCAAAAAATTCACATAGAAATTAAGATAAAATGGAATAACCCTAGATCTAGAGGGAGAATCGAGAGAGAAGAGACGATGAACTCTACAGTGGGTGAGTGGGAGGGGGGGTCTGGGTTGGCACAAAACAGAAGAGACAATTATAGTACGCGCCTGCTCACTGACATGTGGCTACTGTACAGCGGCAAAGATAGAGGCACTGACTGACGACCCCAACACGCACGGATTTGCATGCACATAAGGCACGACTTTGTTTCTGTTTTCCAAATTTTCTCAGTGACGCGTTCACTGAGACAGGTTGTGCATGTCCATGACGCATGACCATGCTTCTGTTTTCCAAAGTATTTTTCCCTAGCACGGCCTCTCAGAGGGACAGGGACGTGAAGACACGGTGCGCATCGTCCTGTAAGGATAAGAATGAGACACACGGAAGGGCCTCTGTATTCTAAATGTTATTAGTGACGTGTTCATTGACATACTTGTGGTCTTTAGGCAGTTGGCGCACGGTTGTACATGTGCACGACACACGAACGTCTTTTGTGTTCTCCTAGTTGTTTTCGCATGACACGACCACTCTGAGGGACAAGGGAGTGAAGCCACGGTGCGCACGGTTCTCCAAGGAGAAAATGCACTGAAGTGCCTCTATTTTCAGAACATTTTAAGTTGCTTGTTCACTAAGAGAGGCACGGGTGTACGTTTAAATAACGCAAGACCGTGCTACTGTTTTCCGACTTGTTCTTTTCTGACACAGTCTCTCGGAGGGACACGGTGTATGCAATTAAAAGGGGCATGGAATCTTTCGCTTTGATGAATTCTTCGGATGCATCAGTTTTCTTCGATATGATAATGAGAATGGAAACCCATCATCTAAAAAGTGATTGGAGGTTCGTTGCTCACCTTAAGTCATTATCACAGCATTCCAAATGTTTTTAGTGATGCGTTCACACGAACATATGATTTTCACAACCTCTTGATGCACGTTCGTTTTCTGTGGGGTGCACGGACGTCCTTCGGAGAGGCGCGGTTGCAGCAGTTTCAGGTTTGCAGTAGACGCATGTTGCTTTTAAAAGACATAATTTCATGCCAAGCAACTGAGATAAACAAGAGGATACTAGTTTGATTTTTTTAGCATCTGTGTGAGCTGATTTCTTTTATCATTGGGTCTAGAAACATATGATCGATATTGTAAACAAAAAGCACGTAATTGATATCATAAACATTCATATTCCTATTTTTAAAAATATGAGGTTACTGACTGAAAAAAGCTTACAGACGGTACGGTGCAAAACGAGGTGAGAATTATTTGACCATGTTTACACAACACACTCATTCAATATAGCAAGTATATCTCTCCGGACCTGTTTTCAGCATCCACAGTTGAATGGATCTGGCAAATCTAGATATTCAACACCTATGTTTTTTAAATCCATGTGCATATGGTTGCAAGTTGTTGTTAATTTAAGCTTGGCACAAGTAGAAGCCCTTTTGTCCATTTGCAGTACCTCTTCTTGCTGTTTGTAAAATTCACGAGTGAAATCTCTGGGCAGGCCAAACTTAAGCCTAATGGTCAGTAGCATCCTAGCATTGAGAATAAAGAATGTCACAAATTCAGTGTTTGCATCTGTGACTGCATAGTCTTACAGCGTTAATGTCCTCAAACAAATGTCGTGATTATTGAGAAACACCCACTGCTTTTGGCGCCATTCATTTGTTATACCTCTTTGATCCCATCCTCCCCCCTAAACACACATGAAGAACAAACTGAGCAGTTAGTGCCAGTATATTATGTATATTGTGCGTGGGCTTTCAATGTGTGTGAAATCATCACCTCGATAAAAAAGTTCTGCAAGCATTGAAAGCACCGCAACAAGTCAACAATCTCATCGAGATTAAAGCATGTCTGTGAGATAAACAAGGTCTTGACAGAATCCAACACCGCGTGTAGGCTACTTATGCAGAGACCCTTCATTGAGCACATAATGTGATATTATTAGCTCATGGATGTGAATCTCATGTGCTTTTGAATAACGCAGGTCAAAGTAACATGCAGAGGGAGTACCTAAATAACTGTAGACCCAATGACGACATTTGTTTCATTGGGTAATTCAGAAATTTTTCCCAGGGTGTCCAACATAGGCGCGGACAAAACTGTTATTTGGAGTTGTGCATCTACAGAATCATGTAGCAGTCTTCGGAGGGAAGGGGCATCCTCAATGATCAGTTTTCCTCCATCGGAACGAATGCCAATGCTTACAAGCCTAGCTGAGTTTATTCGTAGACAACAGAATTTCTTGTTGCAAACAAGTAGCAGGCACTGCAGGGCAGGGCAACCGTGGTGGATGAACTTCCGCAAGGAGACATCCGATATATAAACCTCCACCAGCAAAAGTCTCCTGAGTAGTGGGAGGCAAAGCATTTCTACTAGATTGTCTTCTAGTTTGCACATGGCGAATGTGATGGTGTGGAGAGACGAGCGAAATCTCGAGATGGATGCCGGTGGTGATGACATAGAAGAAGGGATTCTGCGTGCTTGCCTGGGCCTTGGCTAGAAGAAATTTGGGAATATATGATAGAACTCTAAAACCTGGAGTTTGTCTAGATTCTGAGACAGGAACAACTCATTGATGCCACAAGGTTGGCACTGGAGGTAGATCGTCGGGATGCAGAGGCGGCGAATCGGGCCCTCGTGATCGGAGAGGATAGATACAGGATGACTGAAGCCATCAGCCACAGATTCTCCGCGGCAGTTGCAACTAAGATGTCGGCATTGAGTTCCGACGTATCTTTCCTGGACGATTTGCTTGTCCGGGAGAACGCGGATGATTTGGCAACAGATTTTTTCCAGAGATCTGGTAGAACGAGTATCAAGGATCACACGAATGTCGAGATTGAGGGGTGCGGTGCGCCATATGCGGCGCCACCAAGATGCGATCACTTGTGTGCGGATGCCTTCCTTTATGGGCAGATGAGAGATGATCTCGCCGAGGATGGCGTCCGGGAGATCGCTGATGCGGTGCGGACCAGACTCAACATGGTTCTTGGATCCAGTGGGCGGGCCATAGCCGCTCGTCTTAACGAGCTTATAGGGCATGAGCACAGCCGCGAACCTTGTCTTCTTGTTGCTAGAGGCACACTTCTTCATCTCCATTGCCGAGCTCGTGCCACCTCCGTTGTAGCTCTCTGTGCGGTGGATCTGGAGAGAGGGTTAGGGATTTTACAATTCACAAAGATGACAATATATATATGTACCTAATCTAGAAGGTTTCGACAGACGTGGTGGAATAGTCATGGCTTCGACAGACATGCGTCTTGACGAGGCACGACTATCAACCGTCCGGATACATAGATGTTTGGTGGCAGAGACATGGGTCGGCATACTTAGTTAAGGACACATGGTTATGCGGTGTGTAGAGACACGGTGGTGTGGAGCCATGACACGGGGGCAAGTCTCATGTGAGGCACGTGCGTGCAGGCACTGGAGGCACCTAATTGCAGCATGTACAGGCACCAACCCCATTGAAGCCTCTACAGACACATGTATCAATTCAACTCCCTGGATGCACAAAAGTGTGGTGGCAGAGGCATGGCTGCGAACTCTCAGTTGAAAAGATATGGTTGTGAAGTCTCTGGATCCACGTGCCGTGTGCCTCCAGGGGAACGTAAAAGCCACGGCTCGTGTCACGTGAGGCATGAGGGTGCGGACTCTAGGGGCACCAAAGTTTAGCCTCTACAGGCACATACGATTGTCAACCATGTGGATACACAAAATTATGGTGGCAGAGGCATGGATCCGAATACTCAGTTAGTGAGGCACGGTTGTGGAACCACAGAAGGGTGTGGCATCACGCGCATGTAAGAGTCACGACAAGTGTCATGTGAGGCACGTGGATTGAGACACTGGAGGCACGGAAAGGAAGCCTCTTAGGCACGAGTGTGAACCCTCTGGATGCACAAAGGTGTGGTGGCAGAGGCATGGGTGAGAATACTCTATTGGAGAGGCACCGTTGGGACATCTTTGGACCCACGAGCGTCTGGCTCCAGGGGCACATAAGAGTCACGGCTTATGTCACGTGACCCATGTAGATACAGGCATGTCTCGGCATAAACCCTCTCTGGGTGCACAAAAGTGTGTGCAAAAGGCGCCGAAGTGAGGCCTCTACAGGCACATGTACCAGCCCTCTGGATACTCAGTGGATTGTGAAGTTTCTAGACAAAGTGTGACCTTAAGACGAAGAATGGCCGTCATGTCACGAGAATCACAGTTTTATGGGCGTACGAAGCACGGACGTGCTTCGGTATTGGAAAGGTTTCCACTGACGAGTTCATTACCAGGAGCATGGTCCTATACTAACAAGAGTCAGGGTCGTGACTGTAAATACTCAGAATCTTTCCATTGAAACATTACCAGGAGCATGGTTGTTTCAGATGTCATCGACACATATTCCCACAAATAATTCACGAAATCAACCCCCACCCCACCCCACCCCAAAACAAAAAACACTCACGAACGCGGTCTGTATCTCTCACACACACCCACGTAGGTGGGGGACGAGCACGAAGAGAAGAAGTGCATGCATGGCGCACGTACTCCTGTCTCTTTCCCAACCACACCCGCGCGGGTACACAGTGGAGCTCATTTCTATACGAAAAAGGTAGCCCACGTGGTAATTTGGCACGTGTACTGGTTGTCCACTTGGTGGAGGGAGGATCGTCTACCACGGGTGAACAAACAAATTGCGACTTGACGTGTTATGTTAAAAAAGAGGCAAACCATGTGGGGCCTACCTTAGAGGCAAGGCTCTATACACTAGAGTACTTTTGATGTGTCCTGTCAACTCGCAAAACGAGGAGAAGCTTGCTTAGTACGCCGTCTCCCCTGTTCCTAAATATAAGTGTTTGTAGAGATTTCACCATGAACCACATGCGGATGTATATAGATGCATTTGAAGTGTAGATTCATTCATTTTGTTCCGCATGTAGTGGAATCTCTACAAAGACTTATCTACTAGTAATAGCTAGCCCCCACTACTAGGAATTCTCTATCCTATCCTTGAGCCACATCATCAAAATTGATGTAGTCGTTAGAAAGTAAATAAGTCCATAATAGCCGTCTGATTTAGACGTTGAGAGGCTCCACACTAAGCCACATGCAAGCATGCACAAATACCATGGCACATGCATGTGAGTGGGTTTTAAATCACCTCAACATGTCTGCATGCAAGCATGCACCGGTAGCATGCATGTAAGTGAGCTTTTAAGTCCCATTAACATGTCAAAAAGAAAAATATAATCCCATTATGCAGTAGGAGTTGGCTGATCTTTTTTCCTTACGTGGGATGATCTAAATGATGATGGGAGTTTATTTAGTTTGCCTACCACATTTGTCATGTGGTTATAGAGTTTTTTTAGTTCTATGAAATCGATAATTTTGTGTAGAGAGATATACCGCTGTTCCGTGGCAACACTCGGGGACTCATCTAGTAATATTTAGGAATGGATGGAGTACTATGTAAAGAGTTAGGTGTCGCACGGTGATAGTGTGAGGTGGGCCATGTAATCACTGAGCCTGCGTGTTTTCACTACTCTTGCATGCCTCCGCTGTAAGAATGGAGAAAATTGTAATCTAGTAGTAGTACCTCCTTTCACCGAAAGCGTGGGACATCTAGCAGTCCTACCACCTCAGTAATAAAGACCAATGAGCCGTCAAATCACATAGACCTAGCAGTAAGTTGGACGGACGAAGCAACCATCACTCTTGCGCCAGTGAGAGGTCACGTCCGCTCTGCCCGGTCATGAATGCGGCACCGATTCTTTGGAGCGGCGCTGACCGTTTCGGGCGGGAAGCGCGCGCGGGCGATGGAGGGGCTTTGGGTGGGCCAGGCTGGTCAGGAGCGGGCGTGGCAGCTGTCCTCATGTCCCTACCGGGCACGCCCGGAAACGAGAGGATGCACCGACTCTCGCGGCTAAAATCGTACACTACACAACATCTCTCTGTAGGAGTAGGTCGATTTGTCGCTCTCTCTAACACACACACACTGTTAAACACACACACACACACACATGCACCTTGGTCCCGTTGCACCTTCTACCGTGACTTATTACACCTAGACAGAGGGAGTAGTAAGTATACGAGATACAGTGGCACACTGACTTAAGCCGAATACAAGTGCCCAAAATTTGTGTGCATGTTATAATAAGGATTCACTTAAAATAGTACGTGAGCGAACAGAGGGATCAATTGGACAGTGCTCCCGAGCAGTAGCGAGATGTGTGAGGTAAGAAACACCGCTGGCGCTTTTAATTTTTCTTATTAATTTGTTTGTTTCAGCCTATGACTGGTGGGACCCAACGTACTACATGGAGAGAGGTAAGGTGACTAAGGCTGCATTATTTCTGCACCACTGTGGATAGTCTTACCACCAAAGCCACATGACACGATTATGATTGAAATCCCAATGACTCCCACACAAAAAAAACACAGCATGCTTGTCACACGAATGCAAGAATGTATAAAAGGTTATTTCCCTCTCGTTGAACATAACGGGAGGGTTGTGTAGCTGGTTAGCCTGTTCGCTCATCAAACTTGAGGTCTCGGGTTCGATAACTACACTTGAGCATAATTTGTGCCAGGAGGATTCTTTGACTGGTCAAAATGTTTTCTAGGGTTTGCATGCTTCACACACTCTCTCTATCTCCAGTATATATATACACGCTGGAGCCTCAGCGCTTGTAGTTGCTCTCTTCACACTCTCTCGCCCTCTCCCGCTGGAGCCTCAGCGCTTGTAGTTTCTCTCTTCACACTCTCTCGCCCTCTCCAGATCTAAACAAGACTTCATTGGCCTCTCTCTCCCCTCACTACTGCTCAAAGAGCTGGCAGGATCCATCTACCGGGAAGGGAAGGAGGCTTAACGCTGTCACCGTCGGCGAGGGACTACCGGCGCAGCTGTTCACTTTCCACCCAGCGGCGGCGCGGGAGGGCCTCCGACCCCTTCTTCTTCGCCGCCGTCCCGTCGCCCACCGAACCATGCCCCAAGAACCTTAAGGTATAATTTCCACATGCATTGCTCTAGCTGCATGTATACCATGAATCTAGGACGTGGTTCAAAGAGGAAAGGAGTGGGGGAAAGTAGTGGGAAAAGTTGTATATAACATGAATCTAGGACGTGGTTCAAAGAGGAAATGAAGGGGGAAAGTTGTATAGCATGAATCTAGGACGTGGTTCAAAGAGGAAAGGAATGGGGGAAAGTAGTGGGGAAAGTTGTATCGCATAAATCTAGGACGTGGTTCAAAGAGGAAAGGAAGGGGCGAAAGTACTAGTTCAAAAAGGAAAGGAAGGGACAAGGCTGTAGAGTTTGAGCAGGACTAGATTTGCTGCGCTCACATAGGGAAAGGTGTCTAAAGATAACAAAACTGGGACCAACACAAATATGCTCCTTGGTTGTTTATTCTTTGTTGTAACAGACTGTGCATGACCACAGTACATCGGTAGATGCACATGGTACTGGTGCGTCCACTGTCCTGTGCAACTCATTGGTTGTTGTTAATCTAAGGCCCTGTTTGGTTATAAACTCCCTAGTCCCTACCTGCTTGGTTCCAGGGACTAAACATGGACTAGAGGTAATTATATGACATGCTAAAAGACCATGTTACCCCTAGTAATGAACTAATAGAGACAAGGTGCGATGCGTGGAAGGGGCAACTGTTGGAAAAAGTCCCAAAAAGACTCCCTCGGGGTCTTCTTTCTTTAGTCTGAAATGCCCACTTTTAGTCCCTAAAAGTCCCTCCTGTTTGGTTTAGATGGGACTGACACGGAGTTTTTTTAGTCCCTACACCAAAATGTCCCTGTAAACAAACACCCTTAATAATGCCGCTGGAAAATTGATGCAATGCCAAAGTTAAAAGCAAATTACATGTTTAACGAATTTTATTGTTAATATAATCTCTATGTTAATATTAATCAATGCCACCGTTTGAGAAATGCTACTGTCTTGCTTTCTTTCCCATTTAGATAAGGTAGATGCTTCTTTTTGTTGGCTTCTATGTCATCTACCGTTATTGACCACTAATTGTTTCCTTTGCACCTCTGTGTAAAAAGGGTTATCTACTTCACCTCGTTGCCATTGTGACCTTTTGTTGCACTGCACAAAACACTTTTGTTTTAAGAGTGTTTTGTGCAGTTCAACCAAAATGTCACACCGACAACATTGCTTGATTGCTTGATCTTAGTGGAACTGCACAAGAGGAGATCTTACTTCCTATCCGTTAAGGTGAATTTGGTTCAGATCTTCTTCTTGTGAGTTGTTTGAATTCCACATCATGAGAGGTCGGTACTAGCCTTCTTTCACATGATTCTGCAGTGTGCTTTCATATGTTGTGCTACTTGTATGATAATGTTGCTTGATTTTAGTGAACTGCACAAATGGAGACAAGACTTCCAATCTGTATGTGCACCATAATATCCCATTGAGGTAGGATAAGGATATTTCACAACTGCTTGCCTGTATTTTGCCACTTTCATCAAAAAATTAAGTTTAGTACTATACTTGTGCTCCCTAATTGACATGCCAAATCTTACATTGAAGGCGAAGCTTGTCTGTTATTGAACCAAGTGATGAAGGGGAAGAACAAGCGGAAGAAAAACAAAAATCAACTCCCGGTGCTGTAATAAAGCACTGGAACTATGATGACACAAGTAATGATATAGTTTTGCATCTTAATTTATTGCTATGGCTGGAACGAGCAATTGTTTTGCCACTGATTTGATGCCACTCTTAATGTAATATGTAATTATCTCAACTTGTGCAAACAGGGATCTTCTTTGAAGATACCATATATTTTAGTGGAACTGCACATGAAGATGTTGGAAACGTTGAACTAATCGAGGAGTATATAGTAAGCATCGCCACCACCGTAGATAGCAACAGATGGTTCTGGAGAAGTGCTTCATCTGTATGCTCTACACAATAAGCCTCCTGACAAAGGTTGGTACTTGCCACTGATTTCATCCATATGATTGAGCTTTATCATCTCTATTGGTGTTGTGCTACTGTTTAGATACTGTCATGAAAAAGTGGTATTGTCCTTGAGAAGTGCTTCATCTGTGCTGTTTTAAATATTTCCTTTCCTTTTTTTGAGCAAACAGGGATGCTAGCATTTAGTAGTCCTCTTGTCTTTGCACAACAGGATCATCTTCCTCTGAAGAAGAATATGGAGTACGTGAAGTGACTAGTTCTGATTATGCCAGGATGAAGAAGCCCTGTCTATCTTCTCATTAGAAGGAGAAGTTGAAGGATGGTTACATTACTCCCCACAAGACCAAACTAACTTCAGCTCAGAAGGACTGACAAATCTCCATTTTTTGCTGTGATGCGCGAGTACAATGTTGTTCTAGGATTCTTTCTGGGGAGTTCCATTTTTATAAAAGTGTGCTCTACATGGACCATGTATGTGCCTGTTGAAACTGTCAATTCATAGTACAGTTTGCTTTATACTAATCACTTTTTTGTATTTGTGCAAACAGGGGTGCTCAGCTTGATTTCAATGGGAACTGCACAAAATGTTCATGAATACATCGAATCATTCATTTCCACCACAAGAAAGGAGGTGCCGATAAGTTCAAGGCGTTGCAACATATAAGGGCGAAATCATACAAGCTACACGCGAACTTGGTTGATTTTGGTGGAACTGCACAAAAAGAACAACTGGTTTATTTAGCATGAGGTGTCATGTCAATGTCCGAACTGATGGCAAACCCTGCCCATTCCACAGTCGTAGGCATTTGATATTTTGGAATGGGACAACCTTGTCAAATTTTGCTCATTGATTTTAGCAAGACATGTGTTTGATATTTTCGAATGGGACGCCCTTTGCGGTCAGCAACATCGATCAATTTTTTCTTTATTCTTTAGTTGTGAAGTAAATATTGCCTCTGACATGTGAGTCGCTGAGATGCATAATCATCGATTGTTTTGAATGTTCTCTATGAATTGCCAGGCCTGTGTGTTTGATTGCAATGTAAAGAAATGCTAAAAAGCTGCTCAAACTCTTTGTACTCCTTCTGTTCCTGTTTACTTTGCACATTGTGAAAGTGCATACATTTTTGTATAAGATTGGTCAAAGTAGAGATACTTTGACTGCAGACAAAACTTGTATGCAGACTAGAAAGGACCGGAGGGAGTACATGTGAAACTGCTGCAAACGAGGTGATCACCCTGGGAATAATGCTATTATGTATTGTTTTGCATGTTCATCCAATGCCAGTGATATAGGAATTCGAACTAATCGAAATAAATTCATTCATACACGGTCGGATTTCATATAAACATGCCGGATTTCATTACATTTCATACATTCTTCAACTAAAAAGGGGTGTGCTGGAGGTATATTTAATTAACCGAAGCTACCCACCTGTGTCCCGCTGAGCCGAACAGAAGCTTCAGTGACTTAACTGCAGGTGCAGTTGCATAACTGACGTGTGGCCTGTTGGGCCCATGTGTCAGTCAGCCAACTGCACCAGCAGTTAAGTAGAAGCAGCATTCTTCTCCAGCACAGCTCTCCGACTCCACGTCGCCGCCAAGAAGCTAACCGGCCGTCAATGGTCAACCTTCCTAGCTTGGCTTCAACCGGAGGGTAGCAGCGGTGGCCTTACTTGGACCCGAGCAGCGGCAACCTACCGTGTTCTACTCTTCCTCATTTTTGTGTGGCGCAGCCTCGTTGGCAGCGGGGCGGGGCCTCGGCGGAGCCGGCGATGTCCTCTGTCTCGTTGCCAGCAGGGTGGGGCCTTGGCTGAGCCGGTGATGTCCTCTGCTTCGTTGTTGGCGGGGCGGGGCCTCGGCGGAGCCGACGGTGTCCTCTGCCTCGTTGTTGGTGCCGCGGGGCCTTGGCGGAGCAGGGCCTCGTCGACGCCAGCGGAGCGGGGACTCGTCGGAGTCGGCATTGTCCTCTGCCTTGTCCTCGGTCTCGCCAAACAGCATCTCACCCGCTTCATCGCCCTCTTTGCTAGCCTCTTTGTAGGTAGCCGCAGCCTCCGCCACCTGCATGTGGTACCGCTAGCGCTCGAGGCAGCCCTTGCGGGCGGAGCGGTACGAGTCGAGCAGCGCCGCCTGCTCCGCCCGCTCCACGGTGATCTGCTCCTCCGCCTGCAGGTGCTCCTAAGGAGATGGTGGTTGTAGGTGGCGTCGGCCTGCGCCTCCCGGAACTGCTCCTCACGCATCTGTCTCACCCTGTCCATATATTGGGCACGGGCCTCGCCGATGGTCATGGTGCAATGCACCGGCGAGGATGGCGCAGAGGAGGGGGTTGGCGCCAGATCGTCGACTACCATGTTCTCCATTGGGACGTCGCCGTCCTCTGGTTGCCTGCCGGCTAGACGGTCGGTAGCAATGGCTGCCATCTCCTTGTGGTCCGTCGTTCGCCCGTCCTGAAGAGCGCTGGAGCGCGAGGAAGCCATGGTGGGCAGTAGTGGTGTGGACAGGAGAAAGGGCACAGATGCGGATGACTGCGGCTATGGCCGGCGCAACAGTTTATATAACAATGGTGGGCGGGCGGAGGGACGGACGTGTGGCGCCGGAGTAGCCGCCTCGGCAACTGCGTATCATTAATGTGGGCGGCAGATGGATGGACGGACGACACTTGTGTCGTTTGAAGGCGGAGCAATCGCCTGCACCGGGAAGTGGGGCGGGCGGCGCTGACTGTTTCGGCCAGAAAGCGCGCGCGGGCGAGGAGATGACTTTACTTGGAGAGGATGACAATGGGGACCCACCAGGTCCATACCCTCACGTACGCAAGTGCCTCCTTATTATATATATAACTATAATTTATTTTGCTTCCTCCTGGTTTCCTGACATCACGGTCCCACACCATTGTCAACCTATGTAGTACTCCCTCCTTTCTAGTTTATGGGCTTATCTCAAAATTTTAATTTTTCCATTTTATAAGGCTCAATTTGGTTGTTCCCCATCACATGTTCAGACTTCAAGATGCATTAAATCATTGCATGCAAGTATTAAGAGAAAACTGACCAATGCATGCACTTTATGCATGCATGCATTGCAATTAATGCATTCATAAACATAATTTTTGAGGAAAACAAGAGCATTAATTGAGTGCTTTTGCAAACTACAAAAAATATTCCACCACTCATCATCTAACTTGGTTGGTGAGATTTTTGAATTGAGCCTTATAAACAGGAAAGGAGGGAGTAGTCAATAAACGAGAGAATTGCACAAGAAGCGGCCGACAACTGGGACCAAGCAGCTCGAGCAGTATTTGTGTTTTTGAGGTGTGAGCACTTCAGAGGTTTTTGATGTTTAGCCTAGATATTAATTTTTCTCCTCTGAACAACAATGAAAACATCGCTGCAGGTATTAACAGGGCGGGCTGTGGCCCGTCTAGCCCAGGCCAGATATCTAGCCCAGATATTAAATTTTTTCCAGCTAAAAATGGCTAGCCCAGCTATACTTTTTTAGGGATACCCAGGCAAGGTCAAGTTGGTATTCTCCGCCCCGCTGGGCTGCAAATCTTTCCTAGGAGGGATGCATTAGGCTTAACAAGAAAATAGGCTTTAATAAATAATAAATGGGATTTAATTATAAAAACTGGGCAGTAACTATAAAAAATGCACCAAACACGTGATTACTTTATAAAAAAATATTTTTGGATATTGAAAATTTTAATTTCATTAACTATTGCGAGTGTAATGTTTCGTTGGATTTTTACATAATACAAATTTATATTGAAATTGTATTTAATCTGACTAGAAATTTTGGGATAAAAATATTTCGGATCCCATCAAAATGTGGGAAATTTTATTGAATTCTGTTTTGAACGGTTGGTTGAAATGGGTTGTACTTTTAACAAACTACAAATGGGCTGTAGTAAATTCCATTAGAATTCAAAAATGGGCTACACATTCTTACAAATCTCAAATGGGCTATAAGTTCTCTGGCACACACTTTTGGCCTTACTAAGTTGACGCGTCCCCTAAAAAAACAGAGTTGATGCGTATGCAAGGCTTTGTCAACTTATACTCAACACACGGTTCTAGCAGCAGTGGCCGTTGGATGTCCATCTAACGGATGCCGTGCTTCTTCAATCTCGGATATTCTAGCTTCACCCACCCAAAAAATGATTCCTCCCCCTGACATCTGGGGTGCATCATTTCGGAAGCTGACCTGTGGGCCTACTAAGTTGATGTACCAAGGGCTTTGTCAACTTAGTCAATATAAACGATTCTAGCTGCAGTGACCGTACGATGTCCATCCAACGGCTGTCGTGCTTCTTCAACCTCTGGTCTTCTTGCTCCAGCCGCCCAAAGCAGCACCGGTCGTGCCGCCTGCTCCTGCCTCCCGTGGCCGGCTGTGCTGCCGCGAAGGCCTCACCGCCCCCTACTACTCCCACCGCTGTCCAGGCCATCCCTCCACTCACCCACACCCCCTGTTATTCTGCGGCGATGGCAGCACAGCAAAACCAGTGAACCCTCGTACTCCTCTCTGCGTGTGCATCCACTGCCGCGTCTTCCCCGGCTCTGCGTCGTCCCCTTCCTAGGCCTCGCCGTCGTCCACCGCCCTGGTGCTCTCTGCGCGGCGTGGTCAACGTGGTCAAGGAACAACTTCCATCGAACGTGGACTATACGTGGAGAGGCTGAAAGCTGGGTCCACGGCAGCTGCAAGGAAGTGCCTCCTTATTACGCGCAAAATAATTATTCCTCCACCTGACAGCGGGGACCCATCGGACGGGCCACCGTATTTCGCGAAAAAAATGATTCGCCCCCTGACTGCTAGGACCCACGAGCTACATCTTCGCACGCAAGGAAGTGCGTCCGAAAAAAACGATTCGCCCCCCTGACTGCTGGGACCCACCAGCTACATCTTCGCACACAAGGAAGTGCGTTCAAAAAAAAAATGATTCGCCCCCCGACTGCTGGGACCCACCAGCTACACCTTCGCACGCAAGGAAGTGTGTCCGGGAAAAAAACGATTCGCCCCCCTGACTGCTGGGGCCCAGCAGCTACACCTTCGCACGCAAGGAAGTGCGTCCGGGCAAAAAAACAAAACGATTTGCCCCCCTGACTGTTGGGACCCACCAGCTACATCTTCGCAGGCAAGGAAGTGCCAGACAGTCGGGACCCACCTGGTCGAAGCGTACATAGCGTTGTCATTCTGGTCGCAAACGTCTACGTACATACTGGTCAATGTAGAGGCGCGCACGTGTCGTAGTAGAGGCGCGCATGTGTCGTAGTAGAGGCGCGCATGTGTCGTAGTAGAGGCGCGCATGTAGCATGTACACGTACGTACAACGGCCAGGATGCAAGAAAGAAAATACGGCCACGTATGTGTACATACGGGCAGGGTCTCGAATGCCTACTCGCGCATACGTACGGCCAGGGCTCGTGTACATGGCTGGGTCAGAACGGAGAAACAACGTCGTCGTCATGTTCATGGGGAGGCAACGGAATGCGTCGTGTTCATGGGGAGGCAACGGAATGCTCGTGTTCATCGGGAGGCAACAGAATGTTTCGTGTTCATCGGGAGGCAACAGAATGCGTTGTGTTCATCGAGAGGTAACGGAACGCGTGGGAGCCAACCGGCTGGGTCGGAACGGAATGCGTGGTCATGTTCATCGGGAGGGCTTAGACGGAACAAGTGATGGAAAAGAGGCTTGGCGTACCGCAGAATGGAGGAAACAGACCTCCTACGGTCGAAACGGGGGTCCTGTTGACCGGGAGGGGTGTGGCGTACCGCTAAACAGAGGAAACAGACCTCCTACGGTCGAAACGGGGGTCCTTTTGATCGGGAGGGGTGAGGCGTACCACAAAACGGACGAAACGGACCTCCTACGGTCGAAACGGGGGTCCTGTTGATCGGGAGGGGTGTGGCGTACCGCAAAACGGACCTCCTACGGTCGAAACGGCGGTCCTGTTCATCGGGAGGGGTGTGGCGTACCGCAAAACTGGACTCCACGGGATACTGTTCATCTCCACCGTCGACCTCCTCCAGCCTCCACAGGCTACTGTCGACCTCCTCCAGCCTCCACGGGCTCCTGTTCATCCAGCCTCCACCGCGCGTGTAACGCCCTCGATGCGGCTATATCTCCCACGTGTCGAAGCACGACTTAGAGGCATAACTGCATTGAAAGCAATGTCGCAAGTGAGGTAATCTTTGCAAACAACCCATGTAATACAATAGGGGAAAAGATACATAGTTGGCTTACAATCGCCACTTCACACAATTACATGAATAAAACATTACATCATCCAAATACACTCAAGGTCCGACTACGGAACCAAAATAAAAGAAGAACCCCAAATGCGACATAGGTCCCCGATCGACCCCAACTGGGCTCCACTACTGATCAACTAGAACGAGACAACACAAAGGGCAAGATCTTCAATGAGCTCTTCCTGAGCTGGGTTGCATCATCTGCGCGGACTCATCGGCACCTGCAAGCTGGTTTTGGAAGTATCTGTGAGCCACAGGGACTCAGCAATCTCGCACCCTCGCGATCAAGACTATTTAAGCTTATGGGTAAGGTAAAGGTATGAGGTGGAGCTGCAGCAAGCGACTAGCATACATGGTGGCTAACATACGCAAATGAGAGCAAGAAGAGAAGGCAAAGCACGGTCGATAAAAGTATGATCAAGAAGTGATCCTAAAAACAACCTACATCAAGCATAACTCCAACACCGTGTTCACTTCCCGGACTCCGCCGGAAAGAGACCATCACGGTTACACACGTAGTTGAATCATTTTAATTAAGTTAAGGTTCAAGTTATCTACAACCGGACATTAACAAATTCCCATCTTCCCATAACCGCGGGCACGGCTTTCGAAAGTTCAAATCCCTGCAGGGGTGTCCCAACTTAGCCCATCACAAGCTCTCACAGTCAACGAAGGAATAGACCTCCTCCCAAGACATTCCGATCAGACTCGGTATCCCGGTACAACAAGACATTTCGACAGGGTAAAACTAAACCAGCAACACCGCCCGAATATGCCGACAAATCCCGATAGGAGCTGCACATATCTCTTTCTCAGGGCACACTCAGATTGTCCTAGGTACGGGTAGGCCAGCCCAGAGTTGCCCCTGGTGGTCACCGGCAGCTGACAGGTTGGACCAACACTCAGAGGAGCACTGGCCCAGGGGGGTAAAATAATGATGACCCTTGAGTCCGCGAAACCCAAGGGAAAAAAAGGCTAGGTGGCGAATGGTAAAACCAATGTTGGGCATTGCTGGAAGAGCTTTACTTAAGGCGAACTGTCAAGGGGTTCCCATTATAGCCCAACCGCGAAGGAACGCAAAATCCGGGAACATAACACTGATATGACGGAAACTAGGGCGGCAAGAGTGGAACAAAACACCAGGCATAAGGCCGAGCCTTCCACCCTTTACCAAGTGTATAGATGCATTAATTAAATAAGATACATTGTGATATCCCAACAAGTAAACATGTTCCAACAAGGTACAACATCTCCATGTTCCAACAAGGAACAAACTTCAATCTTCTCCTGCAACTAACAACGCTATAAGAGGGGCTAAGCAAAGCGGTAACATAGCCAATCAACGGTTTGCTGGGACAAGGTGGGTTAGAGGCTTGGTTCAACAATATAGGAGGCATGAAAAGCAAGTGGTAGGTATCGCAGCATAGGCATAGCAAAAGAGCGAGCATCTAGCAAAGCAAAGATAGTAGTGATTTCGAGGGTATGATCATCTTGCCTGAAATCCCGCAAGGAAGAAGAACGAGTCCATGAAGAAGACAAACGGACGTAGACGAATGGATCCTCACAACTCCGGAACGGAACCGAAGCTCACGAGAAAGGCAACCCGGAAAGAAGCAAACAACATAGTAAAACAACCACCACATAAACATGGCATGATGCACAATCAAGCATGATGCATGTCCGGTTTAAAGAGGCATGGCATGTCAAAGTGCACAAACAATCCTACAAATTAAGTGGAGCTCATTATGCAACGGAGTTGCATATTGAAGAAAAACACCACATAACTTATTTAGTTCACTCCCGGTTAGGTACTCAACAATATTAAATGTTGGTTAACATGGCAAGAGGTGAAGCATAACAAAACTATACCATCTAAAAATTTAAATGAGGCCGGATATAACCAACAACAAATCCGGTAAATCCCCATATGCATTTATCAAATTAAAGCAAACAACAAATTAAACCATATTAATGTTGTTAACATGATGCGGATGACATGTGCAAGTTTATGCAAGTTTTATGAAAAGGTAAGCATTTGTCATCGTGGCGGAAACGAAAGGGGTGCCACGGCAACGAATCCGAAAATGATGCCACGGCAACAAATCGGTTTCGGTAGCTCACGGAGATACCAGTGCAAAAGGTGGTGTGGCAGGAGCAGAATAACTAGAGATGGTGGGGTGATCCCGGATTCCGGGTGTCCCACGAGTTGATGGCATGGAAGCGAGAGACACTTTGGACACGGTGCAAACATGAGCATTTCATACAACACGCAACATTCGTTCACGGGCGTCGTCTCGGGGTTATACCTTCGAAGCATGTGTTGTCAGAACGGACCAAGTTTGATGCGGTGTAGGGGAAGTAGACATTCTCGGGACGTTCGTAGTGGAAGTAGGGGTACATGGCGACGGTAGAGGTACACGTTTTTCTGTAGATGTTCGGGTCATCGTGGAGGTACTTGGGGTCTTCGGACTTGTCGGTCTCGTCCTTTTGACGGTAGTCAAACTTGAAGTTTTAGGTTCATAGGTCTTCGGCGACGGTAGTTGTTCACTGCGCTTGTGACCCGCGGTTCTACGACAACGATAGTCGTACACGTCCGTAGATGTTCGGGATCGTCACCGTTCGTAGTCAAAGTAGTTGAACTTGACGGTCGTCGACGTCGTGGTACTTGGCGAATCCGCATGGTCGTACACGTTCCAACATCAAACTTGGAGGGGCTCCGACGGTGTTGTACTTGGCGAATCCTTGACGGTCCTGGCGGTCTCCGGTGAAGGTGTTGCGTTCGTTTGACAGAGTGAAAACAGCGACAGCAACAGGAACGGGGCTCATCTGGTTCCCGGCCAGATCTGGGCCGATGGAACTCCATGGGGCGGCAACAAGGAAGAGCTAGGCGTTGGGGAGGTTTCGTAGCGACGGCAGCGGCCTCCCAAGGGGCGGCGACGTCCATGGCCTCTGATGCATGCGGTTCAGTCGCCGGCGGCGAGGTCACTGGGGCGGCAGGGTTGTGAGGAGGTGAAACAGAGGACGTGGAGGCCAGAGGTGGTCCTCGTCGATGATGGAGGGACGCAGGCGCGAGCGGGAGGTTGGGCGTGCGGCGCATGGTGGTGGAGCGCTCCAGCGAGAATGATGCAGGGGAGGCCTAGCAGGCGGTGGTGCCCGGCGTCCCCGACGATGCGGCAGGGCGGCGAGCTCGGCCCTCGCGTCCATTGAGGCGAGGAAGGAAGGCCATGGCAGGAGGCGCGGCGCGGGGTAGAGCAGAGGGAGGCGACGACAGTGGGCTGCTGCGATCGAGAAGAGAGATCGAGGGAAAGATGGGATCGGCCAGAGGAGAGTCGAAGGGAGGATGAGGATGGGATCCGGGCTCCTCGACCTGTGTGGCGGCGTGAGGGAGCGAGGGAAGGGAGAGGGATCGAGGGAAGGGCAGGAGAGACGAGGGAGATCGAAGGGAGGAAGAGGATCGGGCGTGGGGACTGCGGTCGAGCGCGGTGGCCTATCTCTCCTGGCGGCGCGAGGGAGGGAAACGAGGGAGAGGACACAGGGTCGAGCGGGGAAGGCTGGGATTAGGCCTGGGGATGGATGGCCTTGGGCCTTAGTAGGGAAAATTCTGGGCCTTGGAGGCCCGCCCAAAAGAGAGGAGGAGTCAGCTGGGATTGCTGGATTGGGCTCTCCCTCTCCTCTCTTTATTCTTTAAACGAAAAGAAAATAGCGAGAGAGAGAGAGGAAAAAGAAGGGGGGTTAGGGAAAGAGTTTGAGCAGGAGTACAATTTTCCTAGACTCATAAAAATAAACATGATCACAGAAAAATAGAATTGGCAAGATGTAGGAATTAAATTCAAATACATTTGAATATACTCCAAATGGTTTTGAATTGGGACTAGGTTCGGTGTGGCCAAAATGTTCGGGTTTTTGGTGGAGCTCCGGACTATGATGAAAGAATATATGGCAATGTTGGAGACCAAGAATTTAGATAACCAAGGCATTGGGATTTATTTGCAAGTGTGTCAATGGTTAATTCCAAAAGAATGGAATATTTAATAATAGCTCCATAATTATTAGGAGGATATGTTATATAGAGAAATCACCAGGTGAACTCCCTCGGTTTAAATGGACTGAAAATCCATACGATTTATTTATTTGAATTGAGATGCAAAGATTAAAGACATGATGACATAATACAAATGCACATGATGCAAAGATGAATGCAACAGACGAAACAAATCACACCACGAAACCCAGAAACATGGAAGGCATCTGAAGCTCCGGTTTTGGGGCGTTACAGCGCGCTACTCCACCGGATACTGTTCAACCACCCCTCCACCGTCTACTGTTCATCCAGTCCTCCACACTACGGGATCCTGTTCAACCACCCCTCCACCGTCTACTGTTCATCCAGCCCTCCACACCACGGGGTCCTGTTCAACCACCCCTCCACGGGCACCCCTCCACCATCTACTATTCATCCAGCCCTCCACACCACGGGGTCCTGTTCAACCACCCCTCCACGGGCACCCCTCCATCGTCTACTGTTCATCCAGCCCTCCACACCATGGGGTCCTGTTCATCCAGAGGCAACGCCACCGCTCACTGTTCATCCACCCCCCTGCAACGCTCACTGTTCATCCAATCGATCGGCTTCAGTTAGTAGCAGTAGCGAAGGAATCGCTCGATCGGGTTCAGTTAACAGCCATCGATCGATCGCTCGGGTTCAGTAACGCGTAGCCTACAGTGCAATCGCTCGGGTTTAGTTATAGCCCAATGCCTCGCTCGGGTTCAGTTAGAGCCAACGCCTTGCACACATGCGCGTACGTGTATGAGAGAAAGGCGCATCGCTTGGCCCCCGACCTCCCACCATAACCGGGAACTCCCTGAAATTTTCCCCGCCCTCGCTTCTACCATGGTTTTTTCCGTCATGGACGGCCCAACGAATGTCATGCAGCTACGTCTCCGACCCGCCCAGGACGAAAAGCCCATTTTTTGTCATGATTTTTTGTCATAGAAGTAGGAGCCCACCACATCTATGATGATACTAGGTTTTGTCACAATTATCGTCATAGAAGTGTCATATGTATGACAGAAAAAAATTGTTCGGCCCAAAATGTCACGGATGTGTCTTTTTTTGTAGTGGAGATGTAGCAATATATAAGATTCGGGTTCATTAATTATTAAAGATAAATTTATTTCAACACTCCGCTAATGGTACAAATAATTAAAGCATTGTACATCACTGATACACGCTTGTTTCAACGAGTAAGATAGAGCGGAGCGAATGCTAACATGGTGATATCCCTTGATGTTAGTGTCTCTGTAAAAAATGAAAAAACACGCACAGACCTCCTCAAATCTACAAGCTTGCAGCGAACTAGATGAAAAAAATCAACTGTTGTCCTCCTAAATTATTCCCCTATAGAACTCTTAAAATGGGTAAGATATTATCACAAAAACTAAAATTAAAAGGGTAACATACAACAAGAATCCAACTAACAAAACACAGTGCGCAACGCGTAAGTAGTAAGTAGAGGGGACATTTTTTACTTTATTTCAGAGCAAGTGGGCGAATCATTGATCTATTTGTGTGGACTGTAGAGTGAGGAAGACGAAGCAAGGAAGATGGAAGGAACCAGACAAGAGGGGGAGCGGAAGAGAAAGTGACTCGGGAGAGAAGACGCACATAACAATGTATTTATGGAGTAATTATGGAGAGGGAAGTAATTTTGTGTACTCGCTCGCCAAAACTGAAACTACTGACAATAGTAAATGGCTCCTTGCCATCCCAGCACAAAAAAGGGGGGGAGGGGGGTGGTGGGTCTGGTGAGTAGGTGGAATATTTGGTCGAGCCGGACCATGTCGAAGTCCCTCGCTTTCATTTCCCCTCTCGCACTCTCACTATATCTCTTACCCCCCCTCTCTCTCCCTCTCCCTCTCTCTCCTCTCGAATTCGACGCCGCCTACGGCACCGCATCTGCTCACATCCTCTGGGCCATGTCGACACCAAAGTTTGGAGAAGAGGGGAGGAAGGAAGGTTTGAACTTCCTTGAGATGGATTTTGATTTCTATGTAGGTGATTTCCTGCTACACGCGGAGCATTGAACTGGGGTTTGTTTTCCCAAGAAAAGATCTGAGCTCTAAACATTCATGTGTCCTCGTAGGAGAACCCTGATACCATTGAAGATCATGATTTCTGTGTCAAAGAGCTTGACCGTCCTCTCTACTGCGTTCTCCACGATACCAAGCCTCTCAGGTGTGTGGCCTTTGAAAGAAGTGACACAAGGAGGAGGTTCTACGGCTGTGCTGTGAAAGTTAGTCACTTTCAAAATCTGAGCTACATTCTTGTTGAATCAAACTGTTTGGATATAGGACATGTAGTCTTCCAAAGAAGACTGATTTCTTCTTGTGTTTTCCGGTTGATTGTAGGAAACATTGTGTAGACCTTTTGCATTACATAAAAGGTAAAGGTCACTACTTATTATACATCACTGAACACAAAAGAAGTGATCTAGACACTCTAATGTTTGTTTACAAATGGGACTTCTGTTTAATGGTCAGTATATTCTTAAAAAACTCTCTAAATAAGTTGACTGCAGAGGTAGGTCCAGATTAATTCAAACCGGCTTAAAAGAAACTAAGTACAATTATGAAATAACTCCGCGGACAGGGTGAGCGAAGTACCATAATTAGTGATGTGGGTACCTAACCATTGACGTGCCACATTACACAAATACGGTACATAGTTGAATGAGGTTATAAACCAAGTATATGTCAACTTTATTATATCCCAGAGCATGTGTAGCAGTGTATTAACAGTCTCTGTTCATTTTGTTCCTTTTTGTTCACAAAGAGGCGTGAACTGTGGAGTCGTCGAATGGGTTGACCACCCATGGCCTATCATTACGCAGAGGTGCGTAATCAAGCTCTGGGGGATGTTGCATGAGAGCAATGATGATAGGCAAGCAAAGAATGAAGAGATAAGCAGGCTTAAAATGGATATTGAACAAGTGAACCTTAAGCTCGAGAATCTTGTTGCAGCTGTGGAAAGAACTAATGTTACTACCATGAAGATTGACAGGCATAAGAAGCAGATGGGTATCATCGATAAAGATGTCAAGCGCATTCAGAGGTCTCTCACAAGTGCCATTCAGAATCTTAAGGACGAGAGGGGTGAGATTAAACTGGACCGGGATTTTTTGAAGGATGAGGTGCATAAGCTGAAGGAGAATAGAAAGAAGATGCAAAACGTCATTTGTGATCTTTTGGGGCAAGGGTTTGCAAACACTGATGACCTCCTGATGATCAAGGCAATCCTCAAAGAATGATCATTAACAGTTGCCTTCTTTTGAAATGTTGCAAGGGATACTCGTCTAGTATAAGTTTATGCTTGGGCATGGTTACTTGGCTAAAGGCATGGTTACTTAGCTAAAGGCATGTATATCATTTTTTGCAATCCTTCAGAGTGTGTGTGACGGTGTACGCACATCAAATATTGATCTCTTGAATATTTTATATTTCAAAGAAACGTGCTGCTAACGAGGCGCATCCAGCAATCTTTCGTCTTGGATCATTCCACGAAACATGGGTTACTATAATCTAGCAAGGCACATATGTCGCTTTGGCAGGCATGGGGAACCATGCCTCTAGTAACGTGGCACTGACTTGTCAAAGGCACAGTCCTATGTGAGACAGGAGTAGCGCACTAGCGCTGACACACATAAAATCAACAATCTACAGAGTCACGCTTACTCCTAAAGCCGACGCATGTCCGTGCCTCCGTGACTCGATTGTTTGTACTCAGACATAAACTCTTTTACGGACATGCGTTTTCATGAAAGGCACGTACAGTGTGAGGTTGCCGGTGGCACGGTTTGAGATTAAGCAGAGCCATGACCATGTGTGTCTGCAAAGGAGGCAGTGCCGTCCGGTCACTGCAGACACACTGGTTTACATGCACTAGATGCACGTTCATTGCAGAACAGGCAAGACACTGCCTCTTCTTTTCCAAATGTTTTTGTTCCCTGGTCGACTACCTCACACGAATGTTTTTGTAGCATCATGATAGAATGACATAAAAACTATCAAATTATCAAAACAACAGGTTCATAACACAAAAGCATTGTTATAACAAGCTTACAATATGGTGCAAAAGGCGAATGGATTGTTTGCCCATGTTTAGACATAACACAGTCTCGGATTGGCGCAACAACATCTAACTGTACTAGCTTGAGGAACTAACTACGGCCCTGTGTCCAGCAGGCACAAGTGAACGGATCTGACAAATTCAGGCATTCAACACGCCTGTGTTTCAAATCCAAGCACATATGATTGCAGCATGCTGATAATTTGAGATGGGCGCGTTTGGAAGCTTTATTCTCCCACAGGAACAACTTCTGTTGCTGTTTGTAAAATTCTTCCATGAAGTCTGAGGGAAAGCGAAACTTAATCCTCATGGTCTCTAGCTCCATTGCATTCAGAATAAAGAACCTCACAAACTCAGTGTTCTTCCCGCTTTTTTGATAATCTTCCAGCATTACCGTCTTTAAACGAATGATGTGTTCTTTGACAAACGCACGTGCTTGCGACGCCAAATATTTCTTGCACCATCGGGAACAAATCCTCCCTGAAAACGCATGAAGGTTGAAATATAATTAATATCTATGGAAGGAGAAAATGAAAAATAAATTCTATGACCCCCGTCCCAATCAGTTCATCGAACATTTCCCTAGATACGGATGTATGTATAAAAAACATTCCTAGACATAGGGTGTATCCATTGTAGACTAAATGTAAGACAAGCTTTTTGAGATGCAAGGAGTGCTCCACTATGCACGGTATGAGCTTTTCATTGGGCGTGAGAATCATCACCTCAACAAACAAGTTCTCCAGATTTGGAAGCCACTTAATCAAGTGAACGACCAGGTCGACTTTATAAGTCATGACCAAAAGCAAGGTTTTGATAGATTGCCGCATTCTAGATAGCTTGACCGTCGCCAAACCCTTGATAGAACATAGAAAATAAAACATAAAATTATTAGAACAAAAGGTTGGATGACATGACACTACTTTATCAAGGAAATGCAGCTGGAATTATGTTGAAATGTTAGTACCATAAGACCTATGGAGCCAAGTGAGATCCTGAATTTGCCCAATGTCTCCAGTTTAGGTGCAGAGACGATGAATACCTCCATGTTATTGCTCTGGATATCATGGATCAACCGTTTAAGTGAGGGGGCATCCTCAATGATGAATTTTCTTTTCTCACCACAGATGCCAATGCTTACAAGGTTAGGCGAATTTATTATGATACGATGCCTTTCTCTATTGCAAACAAGCAGCAGGCACTCGAGTGCAAGGAAACTAGACTTGATCATGCTTTGCAACAAGAAGTCTGATATATCAACCTCAACAAGCGAACGTCTCTTGACCAGTGGTAGTTCAAGTACCTCTACATAATGGTCTGGTATCTGGCAACACGCGAAGCTGACAGTGCGCCGAGAACAGGAAAACCGAAAGACGGACTTCGGTACTGAGGGCGAAGATGAAGAGCATGTGTGTGATAGTTTGATAGTTTTTTTCACAAATCGTGGAAACAGGTAGTAAAACTCAAGCACCTGGAGATTGTTCAATCTGGGGGACTCAAGCCAGGCGTGGACAGTAGAGGGTCTGTATTGGAGGTAGCACGCCGGTATACAAAGGCAGAGAACTACGCCCACATGGCTGGAGAGGATGGACTCTGGAAGGCACGAACCATCATCAGGAACTGTTTTTCCCTGATGCCAAGTTCCGATGTATTGTATGCGAGCAAGCTCCTCGCTGTAGGCAGAGGCCCTACTGATGATCTCGATATGAACTATTTTTAGGGCGTTAAAAAGACGAGCGACAGGGATCTCACGGCGGTCTAGATTCAGAGGAGTGGTGGGCCAAACAGGGCGCCAACGATGTGCGAGCATTCAAGTGTGTATGCCCTCCCTAGTGGAGAGATGGGAAATGACCTCACCAACGATGGCGTCCAGGAGGTCGCTGATGCGGTCCAGACCAGACCGCTCTTCCCGATCCTTGAAATCAGTAGGGGCACCCTCACCGCTTCCAGCCGCTACCGCCAAACCACCAGAGGACGGCGTCGCCGGTGGCGCGAGCCTCGTCCTCTTGGTGCATGGTGCACCAGAGTGGATCTCCATCTTCGTGTCCATTCCCGGGTTCGCGCCGCCTGCGAGCACCGCTATATGTAGCGTGGATCTGAAGAGACGGCTAAGCGTAACTGGGGACGGGAGGGAAGGGACGAGGAGTGGAGCGATCCGTTTAGGATCGACAAGAACAAATGATCGAACTCCTCTCTTTGCATTAGATGAAGTGTTATATATAGCAATGGAACATGCGTTTTCAGGGGGCGTCCGTTCGTACCGAACCGACGCGATTGCAGAAAGCAACCGCCATTACAAGCAGGAATTAATCCCTTAATTACCATGTTAATTAATCTTAACTTGATCGAAGGGGCGGTTGGAGAACAGGTATATTATTAATATTGATATTATTTCCCCTGTAAAACAATAAATATTGAAATTATTTTTTCTTGTTTGAGGAAGGAAACAAGGCACAACCTTTTAGAATAGGGAAGCACTGCCCTGCATGCAATAGAGGCATGCTCGTCGATCGGAGTAGCAAGAGCAGGTTGTACATACATCATGCTTCTGTACAATGCAAACAGTTCCGCTTTGTGAGCGGAGCCACGGGTGTACACGAAGCACAGGCACAGTAATTTGTGAAGCTAGCAATGACACACTTTTAAACAAAGCACAAGCACAGCGGTTTCACGTCAAGCACGTCTCGATTTGTAGAAACAACACCGTCATGGTTCGACAGGATGCTATGTTCTAGACCGTGCAACATGTTTCCACTGAAACGTTCACCACAGAGTCATGGACATACACAGAGGAAGTGCCATGCAGTGATAATAGATGCACAATTTTACATGTACAAGAGGCACGAGGAGGCATGTTGATTAACATCATTAGGAATGAAAAGAGGAGACATATTATACATGCACATGTGAGGGAGTCATGGATTAGGGGGTCTCCGGACAGCCGGACTATATCCTTTGGCCGGACTGTTGGACTATGAAGATACGAGATTGAAGACTTCGTCCCGTGTCCGGATGGGACTCTACTTGGCATGGAAGGCAAGCTAGGCAATACGGATATGTGTATCTCCTCCTATGTAACCGACATTGTGTAACCCTAGCCCCCTCCGGTGTCTATATAAACCGGAGGGTTTAGTTCGTAGGACAACATACAATCATACCATAGGCTAGCTTCTAAGGTTTAGCCTCTCTGATCTCGTGGTAGATCAACTCTTGTAATACTCATATCATCAAGAACAATCAAGCAGGACGTAGGGTATTACCTCCATCAAGAGGGCCCGAACCTAGGTAAACATCGTGTCCCCTGCCTCCTGTTACCACCCGCCTTAGACGCACAGTTCGGGACCCCCTACCTGAGATCCGCCGGTTTTGACACCGACAACGTGCATATAGAGAGATGCATAAAAAGTGGACTACAAGAGATAAACTAAGTTGGTAATAGTAAACGATCGATGGTATTGATTAATAATGGAAATTAAGGACAAGAATACAATACTAGACTCAAAATTATAGTAGAACACACACAATAATAGAAGTCCTGGTCATGATAGATTGACTGGGTCACTCAAAAGTCAAAAGTAGTAGTAGCTGGAGACGAACAGGAACCACCGCCCTCAGGGCGCTGGACCGCCACCTCATCATATGATATATACATGGTGGACACCCCCAAAGAAGGCAATGGCAACGAGACAGCGGAGGATGACACCTCCAAGAAGCAACCCAAGCGCCGACGTCAGCAGCGCCGCTCTAAGTCCCATCATAGCAAGAGCAATGATACTGGCACATGAGATAATAACACTCTGGATAGCACCGAAGACAACAACAATCCCCTCCAGCACGATGTAGAGCTGGAGGACGAACAAGCTAGCCCCCCAGAGCAGGCAGCAGATGGAGAACCGGAGGAGGACAATTACATGCCTCTCTCCGAAGACGAGGCGAGCCTCGGCGATGACGAGTTTATCGTCCTTGAGGACCCTGTCGAGCAAGAGCACTTCAAGCGCCGGCTTATGGCCATGGCAAATAGCCTAAAGAAAAAGCAGCAACAGCTTCAAGACTTGCTAGCAGACAGGTGGACCGAAGTCCTTGCGGCCGAGGAGCATGAACTCGAGCGCCCGTCCAAGAGTTACCCAAAATGCAGGTTGCTACCTCACCTCGAGGAGGAAGCATTGAAACCTCATTCACCAGTGTACGATGCAGATGACCGGCCACTATGCGGCCCAGCCAGAGAGGCGTTTCAGCCTGAAGTTCAGCCCGCACCCCGTCACCACCCAATCAAAAATACTAAGGCCCAGGGTAACACAGAGGACCTGCGAGACATATTGGACAGTAAGGCAAACATCGCAAGGTCAATATACGGGACACGGGCATGCATGCCAACACGGGACGATGATCGTCGCATCGAATACACCAAGAGTAAATCCGGCCGGTCCGAATACAGCAGACAAGACTCATACGAACTGCGTCGGGATATAGCCCGGCACAGAGGCGCCTCACACCCCCTATGCTTCACTGATGAAGTTATGAATCATGAATTCCCAGAGGGTTTCAAACCCATAAATATCGAATCATACGATGGCACAACAGATCCCGCTGTATGGATTGAGGATTTCCTCCTTCACATCCACATGGCTCATGGTGATGATCTACATGCCATCAAGTACCTCCCACTAAAACTCAAAGGGCCATCTCGGCATTGGCTGAACAGCTTGCCAGTAGATTCTGTCGGCTGTTGGGAGGATCTGGAAGACACATTCCTTGACAACTTCCAGGGCACTTATGTGCGGCCACCGGATGTTGATGACTTGAGCCACATAACCCAGCAGCCAGGGGAATCAGCCAGACAATTCTGGACAGGGTTCCTGACTAAGAAAAACCAAATTGTAGACTGTCCGGATGCATAGGCCCTAGCGGCATTCAAGCATAACATCCGCGGCGAGTGGCTCGCCCACCGCGTCGGCCAGGAGAAGCCAAAATCTATGGCAGCCCTCACAACACTCATGACCCGCTTTTGTGCGGGCGAGGACAGCTGGCTGGCTCGCAGCAACAACACATCAAGGAATCCGGATACCTCGGATACCAAAGATGTTAGCGGTAGGCAGCGTCGTAATAGACCAAAGCGCCACAATAACGACGATAACACCGAAGATACGACAGTCAATGCCGGATTCAGAGGCTCTAGATCCGGTCAGCGGAAAAGCCATTTAAAAGAAATACTCCGGCTCCGTCCAGTCTGGATCGCATACTGGATTGCTCGTGTCAAATCCACGGCACCCCCGACAAGCCAGCCAATCACACCAACATAGAATGCTGGGTGTTCAAGCAGGCCGGCAAGTTAAATGCCGAAAACAAGGACAAGGGGCTGCATAGCGATGACGAGGAGGAGCCCCGGCCGCCGAACACAGGAGGACAGAAGGGTTTTCCCCCACAAGTGAAGACGGTGAACATGATATACACAACCCACATTCCCAAGAGGGAGCAGAAGCGTGCACTAAGGGACGTCTATGCGATGGAGCCCGTCGCCCCAAAGTTCAACCCATGGTCTGCTTGCCCGATCGCAGGGACCACCCCACTAGCATCCGTCATGGCAGATCCGGCGCACTGGTCCTAGACCCCATCATTGACGGATTTCACCTCACTCGAGTCCTTATGGACAGCGGCAGCAGCCTGAACCTGCTTTATTAGGATATAGTGCGAAAAATGGGTATCGATCCCTCGAGGATCAAACCCGGCAAAACCACCTTTAAAGGCGTCATCCCAGGTGTAGAGGCCCATTGCACAGGCTCAATCACACTGGAAGTGGTCTTCAGATCACCGGACAACTTCCGAAGCGAAGAGTTAATCTTCGACATCGTCCCGTTTCGCAGTGGCTATCATGCACTGCTCGGACGGACATCATTTGCAAAATTCAATGCAATGCCGCATTACGCATACCTCAAGCTCAAGATGCCAGGACCTCGCGGGGTCATAACAGTAAATTGAAACACATAACGCTTGATCCGTACGGAAGAGCACACTGTGGCCCTTACAGAAGAAGCACAAAGCAGCCTGTTTACGCAGACCACTCATTCGGCGTCACAGCCCCCGGACACCTTCAAGCGAGTCCGGAACAAGCTACAACAGGATTGCCTGGCATGATCAGAGCTCGCCTAGAAATTCGGCCCCAGTCCCAGTCCCAGTGAAGCGACGAAATCCGTGCCGCGCGTACATAACTACGCATTAAAAATACCATGGACATAGGCGGGGGCACGATGATGACACGCCCCGCATTGTGGCTTAACCGCACTAGGGGCTGTATACCTTTGCCATTCCTTTTATCTTTCAGGGCCTAACTCTCTGGAAGCCCTTTCCGGCAGTATGATTGCCAGGCACATTCCGGAAGCAACAACCAAGGCGGCAAGAAGCTAAGATGAACACGGGAACCGCCACGTGGTCTCTAGTAATAATTGATATACCTGCTTTTCACTATTTATGCGTACCTTGCCCTGGAATAGGACATTTCGAATTGTCCTACTTTATGCTTATTGCACTATTTGTACCAAGTATGCTTCGACGTATTATTTAAATAACAATGCATATCATTAATCTGTCATTGCATTATTTAAGTTTTTCTCTTTCTCTTATATGTCCATTTACGACAATCCGCACCCACACGTTCGGGTACGGTCAGTTCGCCAGGGGTTCTCGTTTACCCCATAATACGACGCAAGAAGTCCGAACACTTTCGACAGTGCGGCACCCCGAACTTATAGCATTATATGCATCAGCTCCGAATCATGTCTTTGGTCAAATGTTGGGTTGCCCGGCTCCCATGCTTTGGTACCTTACATTCCGCTATATCGGCTAAGGTAGCGGTGGGAGAACTACTGCGATTGTGTCCCGGTTCTTCCGGATGAGCACCTCAGTAGAGAAAGCCAAAAACTGACTGTCATGATAAGGCGAGAGACTGGTCGCTATTCGAGAGGTCTCAAGTCCTTAAAGACTTTTTCCGCTTTGGGCGAGGAGTCGGCCTTGTCCAGCTTAGGCGTGTATAGCGCCCCAAATTCGGCCCTCCAAATACCAGGGGCTTCGCCAAAATTTAAAATCATAGACTTCTATGGCTAAGTGAGATTGATAAAGCATTATAGTCCGATTGCCTGGTTCGTTGCGCTGAACACCTCCCTTGAAGGACCCAAAATTGGGGTAAAGAGTGTTCAGGTTTATCCCGAACACCCCAGTACTAGTTACATGGGGATAGAAGCCGATGACTGGCCAACTCTCAGATTTTATAAATGGCAGCACAGGAGGTAATATTTTAAATTAAGAAAGCGTCGCATGGCGCAAATGAACTTGTTTCATATTACAGGATCACATGAGCATGTTCATTCAAAAATTACATCCTTGGCACACTCATCTGCCACTAGGCGGGAACCCTTCAGGACACTCTCATAATAATTCTCGGGGCAGCGATGCCCCTTGCCCTCTGGCGGCCCCTCCTTCACCAGCTTCACGGCGTTCAGCTTCGCCCAGTGCACCTTCGCCCGGGCAAAAGCCCTGCGTGCACCCTCGATGCAGATGGACCGCTTGAGGACTTCAAGCAGTGGACAGGCTTCCACAAGCCGCCTCACCAGACCGAAGTAGCTGCCGGACAGGGGCTCGCCAGGCCACATCCGGACTATAAGGCCCCTCATGGCCTGTTCGGCCTCCTTGTGAAGCTCGACCAACTGCTTCAGCTGGTCGCTCAAGGGCACGGGGTGTTCGGTCCCAGTATACTGAGACCAGAACAACTTCTCCGTCGAGCTCCCCTCCTTAGCCCGGTAAAACTCTGCGGCATCCAGTACACTGCAGGGAAGATCTAAAGGCGCTCCTGGAGTGCTTCGAACTCGGGTAAGAAAAAGAAAAGTCTCCTTCACGTGCTTGCTTTGCATAATGAATGCCTTACCCGCTACTATCTTCTTCACCGCGTCAATCTCCTGGAGGGCCTTGTGTGCTTCGGCCTTGGCGCTCCGGACGCTTTCAAGCGCCTGCGCGGGCTTGGACTCTTGCGTCTTAGAGTCAAGCTCCAAGGACTCGTGCTTTTTTGCGAGAGCCGCGAGCTCTTGCTGCACCTCGCCTACTCGGGCTTCTTGCTTCTCCCGCTCAATACGCTCCTTGGCCGCTTTGTCTTCGGCCTTGGACAACGCTTTCCTCAGGGTCGCCACTTCAGTCATGGCCCCTGGAAAACGCATGATGATCCTATTATTTTATAACTGAATTTCTTTTTAACTATATAGACAGGGGTATTTCTTACCTTTGCTCTGTTCAAGCTGCCTCTTGGTAAGGCCGAGCTCGTCCTCGAACCGCTTTAGGTCCTGCTTCAGCGCAGAGACCTCCGTAGTACGTGCGGCAGCGGCCAGCAGTGAAGCCTGCACATACACATAGACATACTCTAATTAGACTCCTGAGTTACCATTTGATCCTCTATTCGGATTTTCTTCGCGAACGCCGAACAGAGCATCAGGGGCTACTATCTATGCGGTAATATTTTCTTATATTTTGATTTCTTACCTCAAAGCCTGTTAGGAGGCTGGCGCAAGCTTCGGTCAATCCGTTTTTGGCGGCCTGATAGTGCGGTGCTCTTCATCGATGGAAGCGCTGCGAAGCGCTTCCAGCAAGTTGTCCGGTGCCTCTGGGTGGACAGAGGACACCAGCATGGATGGTTGGCCCCCCTTAATGGGGGACCTCCTACCGGAGTCTGGAACCATCGAAGGTTCTGGCGTAGTGTTCGGCTGAGGGCCGAACTCGGAGCCCGTAGGAGCCTCGCTCCCTTGGTACCCAGGGTCCGGGAAGTCACCTTGAGGCGCCCCCAGGACCACCTCCCCTTGGCTCGGTGCCTTTTGAGACAACACCTCGCTGTTGTCCGTAGGGCGAGGGGTGGTAGCGGTCGGGAGAGAACCGCTGTTCATATCCGACGAGTCCAGAGAGTCGCTCGACGAGGATATGTCGAGACGAGCTCGGGACGGACTGCATAATCATGTTCGGCATGAGGAGAGGTAGTGTAATAAAGCATACCATGAAGTACTATGGCGCCCGGACACTTACGATTTCGCCAGGGGCTTGACCCTGGGTAGCCACTTGTCGCCGCAGTCGGCGGCTGTCATGGCGCAGTCCGGAGGGAGGGTCCTTCCCTTCTTGGACCCTTCGGCCTCCCCGGTTGGGTCGGCCTTCCTTTTCTTGTCTCCCCGGCTGGGGGGGGGAGAACTTTCCTCTTCCTCCTCCTCGTCTTCATGGGAGGAGTGCGCGTCGGAGTCATCGGACGATGAGTCCGATACAACCTTGCGCCGGAGACCCTTTCGGGTCCCCGGAGCCTTCTTCTTCGTCTTCTTCACCGGCACCTTGTAAGGTGCCGGAGTCAGCATCTCCGTTAGGAGAGCGCCTCCAGGATCTTCAGGCAGGGGGACTGGGCAATCAAGCCACTCCGCTATCTTTATCCAGTCATGTTAATGTCATAGAAGCTTAGATCCTGCATATGACTAAACCAGGGCAAATAAATACCCTGAGAGATATTAAAACTTACCGGATTGGCACAGCGTTTTGCGCTGAGTCCGCGGTCCTCGGTGAGGGAAGGAGGAATCTCGGCGCCCTTGAACAGCACCCTCCAGACATCCTCGTGCGTCGTGTCATAGACCTCTTGCAGCGTCTGGTGCTTGGCCGAGTCAAACTCCCACAAATCGAATGCCCGTCGTTGACACGGGAGGATCCGGCGGAAGAGCGTGACCTGGACCATGTTGACGAGCTTGATTTTCTTGCTCATAATGTTCCGGATACAGGTCTAGAGTCCGGTCAACTCTACCGAAGAACCCCAGGACAGGCCCTTCTCTTTCCAGGAGGTGAGCCGCGTGGGAATTCCGGATCAAAATTTGGGGGCCGCCACCCAGTTGGAGTCGTGCGGATCGGTGATGTAGAACCACCCCGATTGCCACCCTTTATGTTATCCACATAGGTGCCCTGAGCCAGGTGACATTAGGCATCTTGCCCACCATGGCGCCTCCGCACTCTGCTTGCTGGCCACCCACCAGCTTCGGTTTCACATTGATGGTTTTCAGCCATAGGCCGAAGTGGGGCCTAATGCGGAGGAAGGCCTCGCACACGACGATAAATGCCGAGATGTTGAGGATGAAATTGGGGTCCAGATCATGAAAATCCATCCCATAGTAGAACATGAGCCCGTGGACAAATGGGTGCAGGGGAAATCCCAGTCCGCGGACAAAATGGGTAAGAAAAACTACCCTCTCATGGGGTTCGGGCATTGGGATGATCTGCTGTAACACCCACGGTGCGGCTATATCTCCCACGTGTCGGAGCACGACTTAGAGGCATAACCTCATTGTAGGCATGTCGCAAGAGGGGTGATCTTTACACATCCCATGTACTGAATAAGAAAGAGGTATAGAGTTGGCTTACAATCGCCACTTCACACAATACATAAATATAACATTACATCATCCAGATACAATCAAGGTCCGACTACGGAACAAAAATAAAGACAACCCCAAATGCATAAGATCCCCGATCGCCCCAACTGGGCTCCTCTACTAATCGTCTGGAAAGGAAACACAGTAACGTCCTGAGTCCTTGTCGAACTCCCACTTGAGTTCAGTCGCATCTCCTGGAATGACATCATCGGCACCAGCATCTGGTTTTGGAAGTAATATGTGAGTCACGGGGACTCAGCAATCTCACACCCTCGCGATCAAGACTATTTAAGCTCATGGGTAGGAAAAGGTATGAGGTGGAGCTGCAGCAAGAACTAGCATATATGGTGGCTAACTTACACAAATGAGAGTGAGAAGAGAAGGCAAAGCACGTTCGAGAATCTATGATCAAGAAGTGATCCTAGAACTACTTACATTCAAACATAACATGAAACCGTGTTCTCTTCCCAGACTCTGCCGAAAAGAGACCATCACGGCTACACACGCGGTTGATTCATTTTAGTTAAGTTAAGTTTCAGGTTCTCTACACCCGGACATTAACAAATTCCCATCTGTCCATAACCGCGGGCATGGCTTTCAAAAGTTCAAGTCCCTGCAGGGGTGTCCCGACTTAGCCCATCACAAGCTCTCATGGTCGACGAAGGATATTCCTTCTCCCAGGACGACCCGATCAGACTCGGAATCCCGGTTACAAGACATTTCGACAATGGTAAAACAAGACCAGCAAAGCCACCCGAATGTGCCGACAAATCCCGATAGGAGCTGCACATATCTCGTTCTCAGGGCACACCAGATGGGCAAGACGTCGGGTTGGCATAGACCCTGGTTGCCCAGGGGGCACCGGACATCACCCAGTTTGGACCAACACTTTGAGAAGCACTGGCCGGGGGGAGGTTAAAATAAAGATGACCCTTGAGTCGACGAAACCCAAGGGAAAAAGGCTAGGTGGCAAATAGTAAAACCAAGGTTGGGCCTTGCTGGAGGAGTTTTATTCAAGGCGAACTGTCAAGGGGTTCCCATTATAACCCAACCGCATAAGGAACACAAAATCAAGGAACATAACACCGGTATGATGGAAACTAGGGCGACAAGAGTGGAACAAAACACCAGGCATAAGGCCGAGCCTTCCACCCTTTATCAAGTATATAGGTGCATTAAAGTAAACAAGATATAATAATGATATCCCAACAATAAACATGTTCCAACAAGGAACAAACTCCAATCTTCACCTGCAACTAGCAACGCTATAAGAGGGGCTGAGCAAAGCGGTAACATAGCCAAACAACGGTTTGCTAGGACAAGGTGGGTTAGAGGTTTGACATGGCAATATGGGAGGCATGATATAGCAAGTGGTAGGTATCGCGGCATAGGCATAGCAATAGAGCGAGCAACTAGCAAGCAAAGATAGAAGTGATTTCGAGGGTATGGTCATCTTGCCTGCAAAGTTCTCCGAGTTGACGTAAGCTTGATCCTCGTAAGCGTACTCAACGGGTTCCTCGATCACGTACTTATCTCTCGGCTCTAACCAAAGCAAGAACACAAGCAAAGGGAACCACAATCAACCATGGTGCAATGCACAAGCAACATGATGCAAAACATGGCATGATATGCGAGATGTAAAATGCAATGCATATGCGTGCTCTAGAAGGAAAAGATTTAACCGGGCCTCAACTTGGCAAACCAAGAGCGCCGCTGGAAAGATTAGTTGATTTCGGTCGAAATCGATATAAAGATCACCGGCATCGGATGCACGGTTTGCAAATGGCAGCAAAACAAGAATGGCACTATTTTGCGATTAACAGCACGATGCCATCTAGAATGCAACAAGAAACTAAGCTACTGCACTCCAACATAGCAACAAAGCACATGGCAGTGATCTACTCGAGATGCTTGACAAAAGATGAACACTGAGCTATGGCTAAATCACATAATAGCAGGTTCAAACAAGCATGGCAAAAGTGCAAAAGATATCAGGTACTCAGACTTAGTGAAAATAACAACATGCCAGGAATTAACATCAGGAAGCAATGTTTAGAGCAAGATAACAACATGCTACAGGAAACTATCATGGCAAATCAAGGCATGGCATGCAACTACTCAAAGCATATAACAAAAGTCCCTTACTGACAATATGCCATAAGGGATCAGAAGGTATGATGGCACCCATGTAAACATAGCAAGTTTCGTTAACAGATTCAGACAGCAGAAAACTGGACATGTCAAAAACAGAGTTACGTAGGCATGTTTGCGAGATCGATGCACTCACCACAAGGAATTGCATGACAAACTAAGCCTACACACAACAAGAAGACATGATCAAGTAGCTAACCATGGCAAGAACAATCTCATAGCATGCATGGATCAATTGTAACAACCTTGGCAAAATTAAATAACATGTAAACAATCTGCCAGGAACATTTTATAGCAAAAGTAGAGACAAATTGAGTCATGCTAGTATACTCCATAATTGCAAACAAATACATGGATGTATACAATATAACAATATCTCAAAATCGTGCTTACTGAACATGCTCAAAAGAGGCATGGATCACTCTATAGCAACATGAATGCATGGCATAAAAATTAACATCAGGGAAATGACTTAGAATAATTCTAAGTCCCTGAAATCAGCAACATCACGAGGGGTACTTTGCATGCATGTGTTAGTCACCACATTTATCACACGAATACATGGCATACACCCCTGTAAAGATGGCATGACATAGCCCGAAACACATGTAGGGCTCAAGTTCATAGGAGGCACACATTAAACATGGCAAAAATGACAAATGTCCATAATCTGTTAAGAAACAGAAACTAACATTCTATAGCACTCTTGCCACAACATTTTAGGCATCAAGATGAACTCAAACAAGCATGGTGCAATGGAATGAAATGAAGAGGACATCCAGACGAACAATTTGATATATCACACACGCAAAACGGAGCTACGGATGATGAGATATGATGCAATGAACAATGCTGGAAAAAATACCACAAAAAGACTTGGAGGGGAAAATAGGGGTCAACCCTCTCTGGATCTGGATCTGGGCACGGTTCCCGAAGTTCGCCGGAGTCGCGGTCGGTCGGAGAGGAAGAAGGAGAGGCCGGGCGGAGGAGCTCGCCGGCGAGGAGGCGCGTGCGGTGGCCGGCGGAGCTGCGGTGCCGCGCACGGTGGCTGGCGGAGCTTCAGGCAGCAGCACGGTGGAGCTCGCGGCGAGGGAGTGCGAGTGGCGTGGCGAGACGGCGGTGAGGCAGCACAGGCGACAAGGCGGAGCGGCGATGGCGGCGGGGCTGACGCGGGGCTGCGCGGGGCGCGAGCCCGGTCAGTGGAGCGGGAGGGCTGGCCGTGGGCTCGCGGGCCGGCGCGGCGGGTGGAGGCGGCGGCGACACATGGCAGGTGGCGATTGGTCGAGCGCGGCGGCGGACCCGTCCGGCCAGATCCGGACGTGTCCGGCAGCGCGAGGAGAGGGGGAGCTAGGGTTTCGCCCGAAAATTTCGGAGGGGGCCTATATTTATAGATAGATGGAGCTAGGAGATTCCAAATGAGGTGCGGTTTTCGGCCACGCGATCATGATCGAACGACCGAGAGGATGGAGGGGGTTTGGATGGGTTTTGGGCCACTTTGGAGGGGTGTTGGGCTGCAACACACACGAGGCCTTTACGGTTCCTCGGTTAACCGTTGGAGTATCAAACGAAGTCCAAATGGCACGAAACTTGACAGGCGGTCTGCAGGTAGTGAACCAAGGCCACTTGGCAAGTCTCGGTCCAATCCAGGAATGTTTAACACCTGCACATGAAAAGAGGCAAAAGGATGCACCGGAGGACATAGGAGTGCCGGAATGCAAAACGGACAATGGGGAAAATGCTCGGATGCATGAGGCGAACATGTATGCAAATGCGATGCACATGATGACATGATATGAGATGCATGACATGGACAAAATGCAAAACGAAGACAAAAGCCAACCACGAGGGAATATCATAACTTAGTGCCGAAAATGGCAAGAGTTGGAATACAAATATGGCAAGTTACATACGGCGCATTACAACACTCCACCACTACGAAAGGATCTCGTCCCGAGATCTAGGATTGGAAAAACTCCGGATATTCGGAACGGAGGTGGTCCTCGCGTTCCTAGGTGGCTTCACGGTCGGAATGATGTGACCACTTCACTTTCAGGAATTTGATAGCCTTGTTGCGAGTCTTGCGCTCAGTTTCTTCAAGAATAGCAACGGGATGCTCATGATAAGACATGTCTTCTTGGATATCAATCTCTTCGAAGTTGATGGTGCGGTCAGGAGTCTTGAAACACTTGCGAAGCTGAGACACGTGAACACGTCGTGCACGTTTGCAAAGTTGGATGAAAGCTCAAGTTGACAGGCGAGATCGCCTCTTTTTTCCAATGATCTTGAAAGGACCCACGTATCTAGGGTCAAGCTTCCCTTTGATACCGAAGCAACGAGTACCTTTCATTGAAGAGACACGGAGGTAGACATGGTCTCCGATCTCGAAAGCCAAGTCACGATGCTTGCTATCATAGTAACTCTTCTGGCGCGATTGCGCAGCTTTGATATTTTCACGAATGACTTTGCACATTTCTTCAGCCTCTGTGATCAAGTCATTGCCAAGAAGTTGGCGTTCACCAGTCTCTGACCAATTAAGAGGAGTACGATACTTTCTGCCATAGAGAATCTCGAATGGGGCCTTGCCCGAACTCGCTTGGAAGCTGTTGTTGTAGGAGAACACGACATATGGAAGACAATCTTCCCACTTAATACCGAAAGAAATGACACAAGCCCTGAGCATATCTTCAAGAATTTGGTTTACTTGCTCGACTTGTCCAGTAGTTTGAGGATGAAAGGTTGTGCTGAAGCGAATGTTGGTGCCCATGGCCTTCTGCAAGGAATCCCAAAACTTAGAAGTGAAGATGCTTCCACGATCTGAAGATATCAGCTGCGGAATGCCGTGCAAGGAGACAATCCTGGAGGTATATAGCTCTGCCAACTGAGGTGCTGTGGTAGATTCTTTGATAGGAAGAAAATGAGCCACTTTAGTGAGCTTGTCGATGACAACAAATATAGCATCATTGCCATGCTTGGACTTGGGAAATCCCGTCACGAAGTCCATCTCAATATGGTCAAACTTCCATTCTGGAATGGCAAGAGGTTGTAGGAGACCAGCTGGCTGTTGGTGTTCTGCTTTCACTCTTATGCAGACATCACATTCATTCACGAACTGAGCAATCTCGCGCTTCATTCGAGTCCACCAATACGACTGCTTGAGGTCATGGTACATCTTTGTACTTCCAGGATGAATAGATAGGAGTGAATTGTGAGCCTCGTTCATAATGACTTTACAAAGGTCACCCTTAGGAACAACAATGCGATCCTCGAAGAATAGAGTATCTTTGTCATCAAGGCGACATCACTTGTACTTGGGTTGGCTCTTGGCAATCCCAATCTTTACCTTTTTCACCATTGCATCAAGAAGTTGAGCCTCGCGAATCTGATCTTCCAAAGTAGGAGAGACTTGGAGGTTGGCAAGGAATCCTTGAGGAACAACTTGGAGATTAAGTTTGCGGAAAGCTTCACAAAGATCCGGTTGGAAGGGCTTGAGAATCAAACTGTTGCAGTAAGCCTTCCTGCTCAAAGCATCAGCAATGACATTGGCCTTGCCTGGAGTATATTCAATACTCGGATTATACTCTTGAATCATTTCGACCCAACGAGTCTGCCTGAGGTTGAGGTTGGGCTGAGTGAAGATGTACTTGAGACTCTTATGATCAGTGAAGATGTCCACTTTCCTTCCCAACAAGATATGTCTCCATGTTAAAAGAGCATGGACAACTGCCGCCAACTCGAGGTCATGAGTGGGTTAGTTCGTTTCGTTGGGCTTCAACTGGCGAGAGGTATAGGCCACAACTTTATTCTCTTGCATTAACACAGCACCGAGACCTTGAAGGGAAGCATCACAGAAAATCTCGAATGGTTTGGATTCATTAGGAGGAGTCAGAACTGGAGCGGTGAAGAACTTCTCTTTGAGGGTGTTGAAAGCGATGTCACATTCAGGCGTCCAGACATACTTCACATGCTTCTGGAGGAGGTTGGAAAGAGGCTTCGTGATCTTAGAGAAATTCTCAATGAATCTTTGACAATAGCTTGCGAGCCCAAGGAAGCTGTGGGGTTGCTTCACATTCTGAGGCGGTTCAAAATTCACAATTACAGACACCTTCTCAGGATTAACAGCTATGCCCTTGGCGGAGATGATATGCCCAAGGTAGAGAATCTCATCGAGCCAAAACTCGCACTTTGAAAAACTTCGCATAGAACTGATGTTTTCTGAGTTTGTCCAACACCAATCTCAAGTGCTTGGCATGATCCTCTTTGTTCTTGGAAAAGACCAAAATGTCATCGAGATAGACCAAAACGAAGTCATTTGTGTAAGGGTTGAAGATGAAGTTCATCATGCGAGAGAATGTTGGAGGAGCGTTGACAAGGCCGAAAGACATGACAGTGTATTCATAGGAACCATAGCTTGTTCTGAATGTTGTCTTGGGGATATCTTGTTCACGAATGTGAATCTGATGATAGCCCATACATAGGTCAAGCTTGGTGAATACTTGAGCACCTTTGAGTTGTTTGAAAAGCTCATTGATGTTGGGAAGTGGGTACTTGTTCTTTATGGTCTTCTTGTTCAATGGACGGTAGTCGACACAAAGTCGGTCCATGCCATCCTTCTTCTTGACAAAAAGAACACCACAACCCCAAGGAGAAGAACTCGGTCGGATCAGACCCATACGCTCTTGTTCATTGAGTTGTTTCTTCAGCTCCTTCAACTCTTTCGGTCCAAGCTTGTAAGGATGTTTACAAACAGGTTCCGTGCCAGGCTCAAGATCGATGACGAATTCAACTGGCCGGTGAGGAGGCATTTCTGGAAGCTCTTCTGGAAAGACGTCTTGATATTCACAAACGACTGGAATCTGAGAGATGGCATCCAACTCGCCCTTCTCGTTGAGAGAAAACAGTCGAATGGTCTTGTCACGAGCTGCATAGATGATCACATCCTCAAACGAGTGTGTCTATTGAATCTGCCTGGCAGCACAATCAAGTTGAGCCTTGTGCTTAGAAAGCCAGTCCATGCCGAGAATTAGATCAATATCCGAGTTACCAAGGACCAATGGAGAGGACAGAAATTTATAGTCACCCATCGTGATAGAAACATCTGGAGCCATCATTTTGGTGTTCATGAACAAACCCGGAGAGGAAATAGCTATCGGCTTAGGCAAATCGACAGTATGCAAATCGTGCATGGATGAAAAAGGCTTCGATATGAATGACAAAGATGCACCAGTATAAAAAAGGACTCTTGCAGGAATATCATTAACAGGAAGGTTACCCATGATCACTTCAGAAGAGTCCTCTGCCTGAGCTGCATTCATCATGTTGACCTTTGCAGACTTGGGATTATGCTTGACCACTGCATTGCTGGCAGATCTCACAGGAGGAGGAGGCGGAAGACGCCTCTGCTTGAAGCATTTGTTTGCATAGTGACCCTTCTGCTGACACTTGTTGCACGTAACCTCTGAGAGCAGCCGGTGATACGGAGCACTTGACCTTGGAGCATGAGACGAAGCTTTGTTCTGAAAGCCTGGGTTGGGTGGGTGGGAAGATCCATTGCCACCTTTGCTCTTCTGCTAATAAGGCTGGCTGAATGGAGGAGGAGGAGGCAACCAGTACTCTTGCTGCTTAGCTGCCACTTGAGTTGAAGAAGAAGAAGGACTTGCATCCCTGACTCTCTTCTTGGAAGCATCGCACTTGAGCTGAGCAGCCTCTTTCTTTAATGCCATGTTGTAAAACTCATCATTCTTTTTGGCTCAAAAAGCACAAGAGCTAGTTGTAGATCTTCTCTGAGGCCACCTCTGAATTGATAAATCATGCTCTTCTCGTCAGGGACGTCTTGCTTGGCGAAGCGAGCGAGCTTCTGGAACATGACGTTGTATTGGTAAATAGACAAGCTGCTTTGCTTCAGATTGCGGAACTCCTCACGCTTACTCTCAACAACACTCTGAGGAATGTGGTGAGCTTTGAAGTCTCGGCGGAAATCATCCCAGGTAATCACACGACCTCCTTTGGAATCTTTGTATTGTTTATACCACTCAGCAGCTTGGTCTTTGAGTTGGAACGAAGCAAACTTGACAAAGTCCTCAGGCCTGACGTTGCTACACTCAAAATGTTTGCAGATATCCACGAGCCAATCGTCAGCGTCTGTGGCCTCGACACAGTTACTGAAGGTCTTCGGCTGGTTTGCGAGGAACTGGTTGAGGGTAGCAAACTGAGTTTGAGTGTTGCCATGGCCTTGATTTCTTTGGTTGCGCTCTTGCAAGAGTTGCATAATCAACTCCGTGTTGGCGTTGGTAGTGGCCATCACAGCTTGCCATACCTCCGAAGGTGGAGGTGGTGGCGGTGGTTCTGGATTCTGACGCATTGGAGGAGCCATCCTGAAGAGGGTGACATCCGTTAGCATCTTGAAAGACATATATTCAAGCTGAATCAAATGGATCGAAATTGCAACATATAGCCTTAACATTCGAACAGGAATGAACAAAGGAATTCCAAATTAAATGATCACACTTCCATAAATTGAGAAGCCACTTAGATAGAGGTAGATGAATAAAACAACAAGGTACGAACATGAACAAATACTTGGTAAGGATTACCCAATCACGAACCAAATATCTGCAGAAGAAATACTAGAGCTACATGAATTCCCACCTATGAAACTCCCGAAACTTTCCGGTTATGCAATCAGGTGTTGGGGATACAGGGGAAGCATAATATCTCACCCAAAACTAGCAAATCCTACATCCAGCTGTATCCATCCTTCAACACATAACCAAGAAACCTTCGGAAATCATTTACATCAACCTTCGAAAAGCATCCGTTATACGAGTTATGGCAATACTCCCGAACTCCCGCCCAGTACTGGGTGGCGTCGAGGTTATCTCACCAACAATTGCATAAAAGAGATTTTCGATGTCAGCGAAACTCAGGTATTCCAGAACTGCAACGATAAAATTATGACGACAACACCTCGGAGCTCAACTCCCCGGGACACTGCCACAGCCCCTAAATGTCAAGAGGCACCAAGAACAATGTTCTCGTCACAAAACCATCGGAACGATTCCAAGATACCCGCATGATCCTAAATTTTTTAGTGAAATTTGAGAAGAGAAGAGTCAAAACTCTACGCCAGGATGCCTCACCAGAGCGACGAAGGGACTGAGGAGTAAAAAGAATCCTACTCTCCAATATATATAATCCTATACAACTCAAAACATTTTTGTAGACTCAACAACGCCAGCGATTCGATCAAGCAGGGGGCTCCTAAGTCGGGGAAGGCTCTGATTACCAACTTGTAACACCCATGATGCGGCTATATCTCCCATGTGTCGGAGCACGACATAGAGGCATAACCGCATTGTAGGCATGTCGCAAGAGGGGTAATCTTTATACATCCCATGTACTGAATAAGAAAGAGGTACATAGTTGGCTTACAATCGCCACTTCACACAATACATAAATATAGCATTACATCATCCAGATACAGTCAAGGTCCGACTACGGAACCAAAATAAAGACAACGCCAAATGCATAAGATCCCCGATCGCCCCAACTGGGCTCCTCTACTAATTGTCTGGAAAGGAAACGTAGTAACGTCTTGAGTCCTCGTCGAACTCCCACTTGAGTTCAGTCGCATCTCTTGGAATGACATCATCGGCACCTACATCTGGTTTTGGAAGTAATCTGTGAGTCACGGGGACTCAGCAGTCTCACACCCTCGCGATCAAGACTATTTAAGCTCATGGGTAGGAAAAGGTATGAGGTGGAGCTGCAGCAAGCACTAGCATATATGGTGGCTAACTTACGCAAATGAGAGAGAGAAGAGAAGGCAAAGCACGTTCGAGAATCTATGATCAAGAAGTGATCCTAGAACTACTTACGTTCAAACATAACACGAGACCGTGTTCTCTTCCCGAACTCCACCGAAAAGAGACCATCACGGCTACACACGCGGTTGATTCATTTTAGTTAAGTTAAGTCTCAGGTTCTCTACAACCGGACATTAACAAATTCCCATCTACCCATAACCGCGGGCACGGCTTCCGAAAGTTCAAATCTCTGCAGGGGTGTCCCAACTTAGCCCATCACAAGCTCTCACGGTCAACGAAGGATATTCCTTCTCCCAGGACGATCCGATCAGACTCGGAATCCCGGTTACAAGACATTTCGACAATGGTAAAACAAGACTAGAAAAGCCACCCAAATGTGCTGACAAACACCGATAGGAGCTGCACATATCTCGTTCTCAGGGCACACCGGATGGGCAAGACGTCGGGTTGGCATAGCCCCTGGTTTCCCAGGGGGCGCCGGACATCGCCCAGTTTGGACTGACACTTAGAGAAGCACTGGCCTGGGGGGGGGTTAAAATAAAGATGACCCTTGAGTCCGCGAAACCCAAGGGAAAAAGGCTAAGTGGCAAATGGTAAAACCAAGGTTGGGCCTTGCTGGAGGAGTTTTATTCAAGGCGAACTGTCAAGGGGTTCCCATTATAACCCAACCGCGTAAGGAACGCAAAATCAAGGAACATAACACCGGTATGACGGAAACTAGGGTGGCAAGAGTGGAACAAAACATCAGGCATAAGGCCGAGCCTTCCACCCTTTACCTAGTATATAGGTGCATTAAACTAAACAAGATATAATAATGATATCCCAACACTAAACATGTTCCAACAAGGAACAAACTCCAATCTTCACCAACAACTAGCAACACTATAAGAGGGGCCGAGCAAAGCGATAACATAGCCAAACAACGGTTTGCTAGGACAAGGTGGGTTAGAGGTTTGACATGGCAATATGGGAGGCATGATATAGCAAGTTGTTGGGGATATTACTACCAGTATGACCCGCCCAGGAGGGGTCGGGTCAACCCTAATGGCGGGTTACATAAGAAGCCCAATATACATTCAAGATGATAGTTTATTAAACATATAGAAGGCCCAAAGGCCTGGGGCTGGCTTAAGGCCCGATATTGTAAACCGCCGTATGTAAGGAAAGACCTGTAAAGAAAGGCATGTAAAGGAAGTCATTGAGCCGGACATGGTTATAAGCCGGCCGGGACTCTGTAGGCCACCAGGCATCAACCCATGTATATAAGGGGACGACCCGGTGGCGGCTTAGGGCAAGAAACAACCAAATCGATAACCAAGCCGGCGAGTTGAGCCCCTTGGAGATTGAAACTTCAGCAATACCAATCCCAACTAGACGTAGGCTTTTACCTTAATCATAAGGGGCCGAACTAGTATAAAAACTCTCTTGTGTGTCCCTTGTCCCGATTAACCCCTTTAAGCTTCCTAGTGCGATGGCCCTACGACTAAGTCCTTGCTCTAGGACATCTGCCGTGTCAACTCCACGACAGTTGGCGCCCACCGTGGGGCCAGCGCACGGTGGATTTGAGTTCTTGAAGGGCAACTTCGAAGGGCTCAACGGATACGCTGTGGGCCGGATGACCAAGAGTCGTCGCGAAAAGCTTTACATCGACGACGAAGGCTGGGGCCCCGAGGCCGGCTCAATCGAGTACGGGTACCGGGTCCCCTTCGGCGGAATTCACGTCTTCATCAGCCAAATCGGTGAGTCAGGCCCTGAGCCGGACGTCCACACCAACCTCATCGAAACGGCTCAGCGCGCCAGGGCCGCCTGTGTTCAATCTGTCATCAAACATGCCTTCGTAGGCTGCATCCACGACGGTGAATACTCTGAAGGATCGATGGAAGGCGGGGAGACGGCCATCTGCTCTGATACTGCATCATCAATAGGTGAGACGGACTCGTTGTACCAGCTGCAAGATGGCATGCTCGGGGGCTATTTCGATGGCAGCAGTATTCTGGACCCCATTGAGCCACCGAATTGGGCCGGAGTCTTCATGGCGGGGACGCAGCCCGGGCAGAATTCTACCGCATCAGCACCAGCAGCTACTGGGTTGGCAGCAGCCAGGTCAGGAGACCCCGCGCGCCCCCCGGCTCAGATTTTAATGGACCTCATGGATCGGCTGACGACTCTGTTAACCGCTGCGGTAGAGCCGGCGGATAAAGCCCGGCACGACGCAGAAGTGGCACACGTGCAGGAGGAGATGGTGCAAGCTAAAGAAAATCTAGCCGCGGAGGAAACCCGGATGGCAGTAGAACGAGTAGCTCTGGACGCTCGCGCTCAGCAACTTCAAGCAGAAACTTTCCGACTCTTGGTGGATCTTAACGCATCAAACAAGGTCATGAGGAGGAGGCATTAGAAAACTCAGTCGCGTCTGCCGCTAACGCTGGATCCGAGGAACCTGTTCCATACACCTGGGGCTGGGGGGAGCCACCCGCCGGAGGCAAACCGGGTCACAACACCCGGTGCACCAGTTCAGCCATGCGCCATGGAGCCACCTCGTGTAAATACATCTCCTCCTCGTTATGTGTCAACACCTCTGGGTCACTTCTCCAACCCCCTGGAAAACCTCATCGCAGCGTCAGCTCGTTTGGCGGCTCTCCCAATTGAAGGCGACTCGCCAGCAGCAATTGAAACCCGGAGGGTGAGAGAACTACTTCAGACAGCTCTGGCCCAGCAGGACACATACTCCTACAGTCGAGACAGGATTATTCAACTCCTCGCCCAAGCCGAAGCCCGAGTTACAGTAGGCACATGGAGTCTGTAGAGATGTCAAGTAATGTTCAACGCCACAACTGGCCATATAGGCATGAGCCGGTGCAGGCTGGAGCCCTTAACTTGGCGGATCAAGAGAGGATTCGTCAAGAGGCAGAACGAGCGGCTCAAATAGCAGAAGAGCAGGCGGCTCATCAAACCTTTCCGTCTTATCCAGCAACCTCGGTTGAGGAAGGAGTGGCCACAAGAACCGGAGGCGTGCCTTGCTTGGTACCGGCCATACGAAATGAGCAGTTGCCAAAAGATTTCAAGGGGCCTCGTAAGGTGCCTAATTACACGGCTGACCTACAGACGGGGCTCGGATTGAGAGTTATGAGATGGCTATGGAGCTGTTGGAGTTTAGTGATGCTGTATTGGCCAAGTATTTTACCATGTTGTTGGATGGAACTGCTCAGAACTGGTTGAAAGGATTGCCACCCAATTCAATCGGCTCATGGGCAGAGTTGAAAGCGTGGTTCATCTAGAACTTTAAGGACACGTGTAAGCAACCAATGTCGATTGTGGACCCGACCAATTACAAGCAAGAGTATGGTGAATCTACAACCCATTGGGTGCGCCGGGTCAAGGAGATAATACATTCATCTGATAAGATGGATGCCGGCTCAACAGTTTTGATGTTGGAGAAAAATTGCCGTTTTGAACCTCTGAAGTAGAAGCTGGGGCGGCTTAAACGTGACTATAATGACATGGGAACATTGATGGCGGCTCTTTTCAAGTATGCTGATTCTGATACCACCAAGGACTCGGTGTCTGACGAAGAAAAGGCAACGAATGGAAAGAAGAACGGCAACGGTAAGGGTCACCGGCATAACCTGGCGAATCAGGGAGGTAATAAATGTAAGGCTGATGAGTTTGTTGCTAATACTAATGCGCAGGGTGGTAATCAGCGGCGCAAGGGTAGACAACCCCCTCGATCGGGCGGGTCAGGCCCCACCCTTGAGCAGTTGTTGAATGAACCTTGTCCAAAACACGGCACCCGGGAGAAACAAGCCACCCACTTGTGGAAGGATTGCAGGATCATGAAAGCATTTAAAAATTCAAATGCATTTGATGGGGGTCACGGCCCAGGTGGCGGTTCAGGTGGAGGCGGCTTTCAGGGCCCGGGCGCCGGTTCAGGCGGAGGAGGTTTTCACGGTCTGGGTTATCCTGGTCACCAAGGAGGATATAATCAGGAACACGGCCAAGGGAATCAGCAGCAGCAATCCGGTTATCAGAGCAACCCGAAGCAGTTGAGTAGCGGACAGTATCATGTCTTTACTACCAGTTTATGTAAGAGGGACCAGAAACTTCACAAGAGGGCCGTCAATGCCGTTGAGCCGATAATTCCACGTTATCTACGTTGGTCGGAGCAGCCTATTGTGTGGAGCAGAGAGGATGACCCGCCCCGGGTTGATAATCCTGGTCACTTGGCTTTGGTAGTGGCGCCTCAGGTTGGTGGATACAAGTTTACTAAGGTGCTCATGGATGGAGGTAGCAGCATCAACATCCTCTACTATGAGACGTTCCCCCAGATGGGATTGACGGATAAAAATCTTAAACAATCCAACACTATTTTTCACGGTGTGGTACCTGGTAAATCGGCATACCCAGTTGGTAGGATTGAGCTGGAAGTAGCCTTTGGGGATGAGTATGACTCCAGAGCAAAAAAATTAACCTTTGAGATGGTTAAGATCAAAATCCCATATCATGCTCTATTTGGGCGGCCGGCTTATGCCAAGTTCATGGCTCGGCCGTGTTACATATATTTGTAGCTCAAGATGCCGGGTCATAAAGGCACCATTACAACACATGGGAGCTGGAAGATAGCCTTGGAATGTGAAGAAGTTGATGCTGCCTATGCTAAATCTGTTTGTGCAACAGAAGAGTTTAAATTTTACAAGGATCATGTTGACCCGGCAGACATGACGTCAGTAAAGAAACCAACAACAGAGCATGAGCCGGAGTTGAAATTCAAATCAGCTGATGACACTAAGATGGTTGACTTTGTACCTGGCGACTCATCCAAACAGTTCATCATCAGCGCAAACTTGGATCCGAAATAGGAAAGCGCACTCATTGAGTTCATCCGTGAGAACCGGGACATCTTTGCATGGAAACCTTCAGACATGCCGGGTGTCCCGAGGGAACTCACTGAGCACACTCTTAATATCGATCCAAAGTTCAAACCTGTCAGACAGTTTCTCCGATGGTTCAATGAAGAAAGGAGCAAGGCCATTGGGGAAGAGGTGGCCCGGCTCTTGGCAGCCGGGTTCATTGTGGAGGTCTTTCACCCCGAATGGTTAGCTAACCTGGTGCTTGTACTAAAAAAGAATGGCACCTGGCGTATGTGTGTGGATTACACAGATCTGAACAAGGCTTGTCCGGCTGATCCTTTTGCTCTCCCCCGTATTGATCAGATCATTGATGCTACAGCGGGTTGTGCACGGTTGAGTTTCTTGGATGCTTATTCCGGTTATCATCAGATCAAGATGGCAGTCAAGGATCAAGAGAAGACAGCTTTTATAACTCCTTTTGGAGCTTTCTGCTATGTGTCTATGCCTTTTGGGCTTAAGAGTGCTCAGGCGACTTACCAGCGGTGCGTGCAGAATTGTCTTCACAATCAAATTGGACCCAATGTTCATGCTTATGTGGATGATATAGTGGTGAAATCCAGGGAAGAGGAAACCTTGGTCACAGACCTGAAAGAGACTTTTGATAATCTCCGAGTTTACAAAATGATGCTTAACCTGGCCAAGTGTGTTTTTGGAGTGCCAGCCGGCAAGCTCTTGGGTTTTTTGGTGTCTAACCGAGGTATTGAAGCTAACCCGGAGAAAATCAAGGCATTTACATCCCTAGCCAAACCAACCTGCGTCAATGATGTTCAGCGGCTGGCGGGTCGTGTGGCTGCTTTGAGCCGGTTCATAAGCCGGTTAGGGGAAAAGGCTATGCCTCTGTATCAGTTGATGAAGAAAACTGATGTTTTTGTGTGGAGGAATGATGCGAATGCTGCTTTTGAGGATCTGAAGGCACAACTGGCTGAGCCGCCGGTCCTGGCTGATCCAATTGAGAAAGAGCCGCTATTGTTATACGTGGCTGCCAACTCACGGGCTGTTAGTGTGGCTATTGTGGTAGAACGCAAGGAGGCTGGCAAAGAACGTCCGGTTCAGCGGCCGGTTTATTATGTCAGGGAAGTGCTAATTGAGTCTAAGCAACGATATCCACATTGGTAGAAGCTTGTTTATGGGGTGTTCATGGCGAGCCGGAAGCTTAAGCATTACTTTCAGGGACATCCAATCACTGTGGTTAGCTCTGCTCCTTTGGGAGACATTATTCAAAACAGAGAAGCCACGGGGCGAGTCGCCAAGTGGGCAATTGAGCTTGGGTCTCATGGGTTGAAGTATGTTCCACGTACTTCAATTAAGTCTCAAGCCCTGGTTGACTTCATCAATGACTGGACAGAGATGCAGATGCCAGAAGAGAAGCCGGACAACACATATTGGACTATTCATTTTGATGGATCCAGGCAATTGGAAGGCTCGGGGGCTGGAGTCGTGCTAACTTCCCCACGAGGTGACAGATTTTGTTATGTGTTACGGTTGATGTTTCCTTGCACTAACAACGCGACAGAGTATGAAGCCTTTCTCCATGGTCTTCAAGTGGCAAAAGAGATGAGCTTGAGCCGGGTAAGATGTCTTGGTGACTCGGATCTAGTGGCTCAACAGGTATTTGGCAAGTGGGATTCCAAGGACCCTCTCATGGCGGCTTATCGCCGAGAGGTTGATGCTGTTGCAGGATATTTTAAAGGTTATCAGGTGGAACACATTGACCGTCGAAAGAACGAAGCAGCTGATGCTTTAAGCTGGCTGGGGTCTCAGCGTAAGCCGGTGCCACCTAACACCTTTTTGGATGTTTTGCATAACCCCTCTGTCAAGTTGCCCACAGAAGAAAATTTAGCTGTTCCTGAACCGGAGGCGCAGTTGGTAGTGGCTCTTCATGTCATCCCAGATTGGACGGTGCCATTCTTGGCTTACATGACCCGGGTAGAGTTGCCAGCGGATGAGACCCTGGCTCGACAGATAACCTGGCGATCTAAGTCCATGACGATTTCGGATGGAGAGTTATATCATCGTAGTGTTTCCGGAGCATTTCAGCGGTGTGTTTCCCCCGAAGAAGGTCAAGAAATCCTTCGTGAGATCCATGAAGGGATTGTGGTCATCACGCCGGGTCAAAATCTTTAGTGGCCAAGGCATTTCGTCACGGCTTTTACTGGTTGACGGCTCACGCTGATGCAGAAGATCTGGTCAGTAGATGTGATGGATGTCAAAAATTTGCACGACGAGCGCATGTGCCGGCTCAAGAGCTCCGGATGATTCCAATCACTTGGCCGTTTGTGGTCTGGGGGCTTGACATGGTGGGACCTTTCAAAAGGTCTAAGGATAAAAAGACACATCTCCTGGTGGCAGTTGATAAATTCACCAAGTGGGTTGAGGCGGAGCCTGTGAGTAAATGTGACGCAGCCACGTCGGTTCAGTTCATGAAAAAAGTGATTTTCCGTTTTGGGTTTCCACACAGTATTATCACTGACAATGGCACTAATCTGTCCCAAGGAGCTATGGAGGAATTTTGTCAACGAGAACACATCTGGCTTGATGTTTCTTCCGTAGCTCACCCTCAATCCAATGGTCAAGCTGAGAGAGCCAATCAGGAAATTTTGAAAGGGCTCAAACCCCGGCTTATGGTTCCTTTACAACGAACGCCGGGTTGTTGGGTAGAGGAATTACCCTCGGTATTATGGAGTATCAATACTACACCCAATAGGTCTACGGGTTACACACCTTTCTTCATGGTTTATGGAGCAGAAGCAGTATTGCCTAGTGACATCCGTCATGACTCGCCCCGTGTGGCGGCTTATGTTGAAGCTAATAATGAACAAGCTAGACAGGATGCACTTGACTTGTTGGATGAAGAAAGAGACTTAGCAGCGGCCCGGTCAGCAATTTATCAACAGGACCTGCGTCGTTATCACAGCCACCGGGTTAAGTCCAGGACTTTTCAGGAAGGCGACTTGGTGCTCCGGCTCATCCAGGATCTTTCAGATGCACACAAGTTATCCCCACCTTGGGAAGGACCCTTTGTGGTCAGTAAAAATTTAAACAATGGGTCATACTACCTCATTGACGTTCGAGAGCATGCAGACTCACGTAAGTCGGAAGAGGAGACCCGCCGGCCATGGAACATTGCTCAACTTCGGCCATATTACACCTGAGCCACCGGCTCTCATCATGTACATACGTTCATGTTGTATATATTATGATAAGTAATAAAGTAAGACCATCGATCTCTTTTCTTTTTACAGACTATGCATCTTTATTATTTCTTATTTACAAATGACTATTAAGGAGCTGATCATATTTGAATCAAGTTTAAACCTTTTTGGTCCAGCTTATGATCGTATCCGAATCTAGCTGCAAATCTCATGGTCACTTGGGGCTTCCTGTTCAAACATAGGTCGTATTCGAACCAAAGAGAACATAGCTATCGTAACCCTCTTGATCAGCTCAAGGCCAAAACTCACTAGGGGCTTCTTGATCGTATCCGAATCATAACTTAACCCCTTTGAGTCCGACTTGGATCATATTCGAATCAGGGTCGTTAAAAACCTCTCAAGGTCATTTGGGGGCTTCCTATTCAAACATAGGTCGTATTCGAACCAAAGAGAACATAGCTGTCGGTACCCTCTTGATCGGCGCAATGCCGGAGCCACTAGGGGCTATATGGTCGTATTCGAACCTTAGCTTAACCCCTTTGGACCGGTTTACTGGTCGTATTCGAATCAGAAACCCCCAACTTTTTGAATACAAGATTAATATTATGCTTGTTACCTATTGCTTGCCTTTTAGTTTATTGTTGTTTCAATATTACAAATAAATTAGCCTGGTCTTCTTCACCGGCTCAATTATTGGACAACACAGCCGCCCGAGTCATTCAAGCCGGCGGTTCAAGGATCAAAAGGTATGAGCTACTAAGGTATAATGATCATTGAGTATTCAAGAAGCATTAGCTTTTCATGAATATTGAGTTATCAAATTCAATCACCCGGATTATTTAAACCGGCGATCTAAGGATCAAAAGGGATAAGGTATGATCATTACTTATACATGCTTACCTGCTGCATTAACTAAAAAAGTTCGAATTTATATTTCTCTCTACTTTTATCGAGGTAAATATATTGGCTCTACATTAGGTGTTTAAACCCGTTTGGTTCTAAACCACCATGCCAGTCTTTTCTTTGTATTTACAGGAACAGAGTTCAAACATTGCAGAGACAAGCATTAAATGATGCATAAGCAAGCATTAAACATTGGCATCTGGAAACACAGATTCACATATAAGTATTTTATGCGCGATGGCATAAGCAAACATGCGGTGTTTTAACAGCTAAGTTATTACAAGGCTTTATAAGCCCATGAAGATGATCATTGTCCCTCCCTCGCCGGTTCACCATCTTGGGTCTGCTGGAAGTTGGGGTTTGACCAATCAAAGCTGTTCATGGCGACAAATTCGGCTTCGTCGTTAATCAGGCCGACCGGGTCAAACTCCAGGGCAAATGTATCTTCTCTCACTGGTGGGATCAAGTCTGTTACTTTATATGAGGGAGGGGCCATCTTCTTATTCTCATTATCAAAACCCGGCTGGTACTTGTCCACATTGGTGTCATCTCCAAGACTAGTCGCCTGAGGCCGGACTTCGCGGACGCAGTCTATGAAGTCATCCTAATCAAAAGGAGACCCATCCTCCTTCATGGTAGGATAGCCCCTTGCTACATCCGTTGGGTCTAGGTCTCGCACCCAAGCCTTGGAGCGGCTTAGGGCAGTCAAAGCTCCGGCTCGCGCGCAGGAGCATTTTACTTCTTGGAACCTGGCAGGAAGGATGGACAGCTTCTTTAGGATGTCGCTGAGCCGGTTTGGTCCTTGATTAGCAGGAGAGATGGCAGCTAGAGCCCATTATGCGCCGATATACAATTGTTCAACTAAAGTGTATACTGCCTTCAGCTCAATCAACGGGTCTTGGCTCAGATTCTTACTTCGCGGACCTACATATATTTTTAACAGAGTCAGTTGGCGGTTTATACTCCGGTTTGGCAAGAAATATACGAAAGGTCAAATCAGGCAGCTTACCAAAGATAGCAGCAACCATCTGAGACACCCGGCCCTTTAAACCGTTCAGCTCTGTTGAAATTTCTTTCAGAGCTGTTTCGGCTGTCTCAGCTCGTCGGGTCAGAAGTGTTTTCTCATATTCCCAAGTCTTCTCCTTGGCAGCAAAGCTGGTCTTCAAATTTTCCGTTGCAGAAAGGCTTATTTGCAGTTTGGAGGTGGAAGATTTGATTTCTGACTCCTGACTTGCTAGCCGGGTATTTGCGTCAGTCAATTGAGAGTTCAATTCAGACAAGGCATTCTGTGAAACGTTTAGATAAGTCAAGACTTGGTTTCAAATATCCAAATTCAAGATTCAAGTCTCAAGTACTTTACGAATAAACCACTTGACACTTGGGGGCTAATGTATGCCAAATCAAATTTTTACGACTCTACAAACATATTTAAAGTCCCAAGTCCCTTACAAAGTAACAACACTTGGCACTTGGGGGCTAATGTATGCAGTTCAACAAGTTTATCAAGGTTAAGCCGGAGTGTTAAGTACTTTGAAGACAGTTTTAAATTCTAAAGTACCGATTCATTAATGATCAAAATGAACCTGTCCTTGGGGACTATAGGTGAAGTTTTGTTCTATCAATATCAGGCAAAGATTCAGAGGTAAAAGTCTCGGCCTATATTTTAAGTCTACAAGTTATTCCGTTTCTCTCATAATCTAAAGACTTGGGGGCTGAAGGAATATTAGTAAACCAGAAACAATGTACATCATACAGCAACTGAAGCTGCTTGTCCATCTCGATCTCAGACTCATGACTGGAGTGTACATGACTGAGATAATCGGAAACTATATCACTGGCATTGAGACGGTCATAGTTGGCAACATCAAAGCGAACCTTCTGCCTCTCCAATGCTTCTTGCTTTGCTGTACACCGAGCCAGCATCGTTGGGTTCCCCGGCTCAACAAAGCGGCTCCCAGTAATTTGAACATCTTGAGCAGGTGGAGACGGCGGGTCGGTTGGTCTTGACGGTCCAGCTGTAGAAGGATTCATAATGGCTTCGTCAAAAGTCGGCTCTGGAGGGTTTGCCTCATTGTCAATAGGCGGGTGTTCTGGAGCATTAGCCAATGGAGAAGGCGGCCTAGCCGGTTCAGATGCTAGCACTAGCGGGTCTTCCGCCGGTTTAGCCGCCTTCGTCTTCTTGGATTTAGCCTGGCCACTAAGGAAAAGTATTGTAGGATTGTCAGCATAAAGATACAATTGAGCAAACCCAGAAGAAAGGAGGATTTCTGATTACCTAGGAGCAGTCTTGAAAGCCAGAAATTGTGTTTGTGATGAGTCTCCTGGAGAACGAGACACCTCCTGAAAGGATTAAAGAAAAGAGTTAAAAGAAATACAAGGAGCAGGATTCATTAAAACGAGTTAAATACAGCAATAAGTAAACCTTGTTCGGGCGTTTCCGAGGGGTCTGTTGAAGGACGACAGCCGGTTCATCTTCAATCCCAACTTCACGACGGCTTTCATGTTGCTGCTTTTTCAAATGAAAGTTGTGATCCAAGTGAGCTAAGGGGTTAGAAAACCTTTACGGATCACTCGTCGAACTTTGTGTCTTGGTAAGGGCTCTGAGTTAGAGGAAATGATAGTTACCTCTGCTTCCCCGGCCTGACTGGCCCCAGTGTCATCCTGGTAAGGATCAGTGTCAATAAGATTGCTAAAAAATTCGCCAAGGGAATCAAGGGCTACCTCTGAGTCAGACGTGTCATCAAGTTTCATTAAATCTTCAGCAGTGGTCTTCTTTTTCTTCTTCGATCTCCGGGTCGATTTCTTGGCGTTCATGGCGGCGAGTTTCGCCTTCATGGCAACTTCGTGATCATATTTCACTTTCCAAAAGTCAGAATTGGCCTACAAAGACAAGAGGAAGGACCAGTGATAAACAATACGGCTGGATAAAATACCAAGGAAAAAAGATCAGAATATCCTTACTTCTGGTACCGGGTTAAGTTTACAGAAGGTACTTCCCATTCACCAGAAGGTTTGACATTGAGACAATGTCTTCCTCGGTTAGTTGAACCGGGGTATGACGGAGAGAGTCGTTCGGGCCTCCACCATATTCATACATCAATTTTGAACGACGGCTTAATGGAATAACCCGCCATGAGATCCAGCAGCGGGTTAGATCGACTCCGGTTAAACCGTTCCCCAACAAAGCGTTGATTCTTCTGATAGATGGAAGCAGCTTCTTGCGTTCAGCAACGGTAAGTTTATCTAGCAGTGCGAACTTGGAGTCAAGACGATCGGGGCGGTAACCCGGCAGTGGCTTCTCATTGGCGGGTGAGATGTCCTGACAGTAAAACCATGTTTGGTTCCAGTCCTTTGGGTGACTTGGTAAAACTATTAGAGGGAAGACAGCACCCTACCGGCGCTGAATTGAGATGCCTCCAAGCTCAAAGCTAAGGCCGTTGGTGCACTCGTTCTGCCGGTTCAGATAGAAGTATTCTCTAAATAGCTCCACAGTCGGCTCTTGCTGAAGATATACCTCACAGAGCACTTGGAAGTTACAAATATTGGATATGGAAATGGGCCCAATATCCTGAGGATGGAGTTTGAAAAAGTGAAGAACTTCTCTGAAAAACTTTGAACCGGGCGGTGAGAAGCCACGGTTCATGTGGTCAGTAAAGACGATCACTTCGCCGTCTTTTGGATTGGTTCGTTCTTCTTTCGGGTCAGGAGCACGATAAGACATGATGCTTTTTGAGGGCAGAAACCCAATGAGGAAGAACTCTTTTAAATGATCCTCAGTTATGGTTGAGGGGACCCAATTACTGATGGTGGGTGTCTTTGACGGCATGATGTGCAAGGAACTGAAAAAGAAATAACAACATGCCGACTCAGTTTACGGTCAGGATAACAGTTAAAGGCTGAATATGTAAAACAAGTAATAGCGGCTTAACTAAGGGCTAATGACATATAAGGAAAAGAAAGCCGGAGCGGTAAGCCGCCATGACTATAGATTTTTTCAGAAAGCAGATTCAGCTAAGTATTGGCATAAACAAGTTTTACCAAGCTGTCATTATTATTTTGGATCAAATGGCCGTTCTGAAAAGAAAAATATTATAGACCTAAAAATCTAGTACAGATTGGTTCGTCAGCTATAACGAAGCATCTATACAGGAAAAAGGGATCTACTGCTATCAAAAATGGATGCAAAACAACTACCGCGCAAGTTATATCTCCTCTTTGGATCAAGAGTGGCTGCAGAGGAAGAACTACCAAAAAGGTTCATGAAGAACGGTGAAGAACACCGATGAACTCGCAAGCCCTAATGCAGATCTAAAAAGTTTGAGAAGGCAAGACTTATGGATGCAGATTCGCTGCGGAGGGTCGTCGCCGTTTATCTGGGAAGTTCAGGGTGATGCAGCGGCCAAGCTCAAGGACGACGATGAGCGTTGCGGAGGCGGCGGAGCTCGAGCAGTAGCGGAGATTGCGAGAGGAAGAAGATGAAGAAGAGGGGAGAATGAGAAAAACCGGCTGCGTGCCTATTTATAAGGGCAGATGCGAACAGACATGTGCGAAAATCAAGGGAGAACCAAATAATAGTTATCTAGCTATATGGACGCCTCGATTCTCGGGAAGCATTAAAGATAAAAGGTCCGTTGGAAGATGACGTCATGAAAGTTTTTTGTGTTTTCAAAAGATGACGTCACGGCGGGTTACAGTGTTTTTCAGACAGAGGATGGATTTCATCTAAGTATTGAAGATTGACAAAGAACAAAGTTCAAAGTCAACCTGGGGCCTAATGTTGGGGATATTACTACCAGTATGACCCGCCCAGCAGGGGCCGTGTCAACCCTAATGGCGGGTTACATAAGAAGCCCAATATACATTCAAGATGATAGTTTATTAAACATATAGAAGGACCTAAGGCCTAGGGCCGGCTTAAGGCCCGATATTATAAACCGCCGTATGTAAGGAAAGACCTGTAAAGAAAGGCATGTAAAGGAAGTCACCGAGCCGAACACGGTTATGAGCCGGCCGGGACTCTATAGGCCACCAGGCGTCAACCCATGTATATTAGGGGACGACCCGGTGGCGACTTAGGGCAAGAAACAACCAAATCGATAACCAAGCCGGCGAGTTGAACCCCTTGGAGATCGAAACTTCAGCAATACCAATCCCAACTAGACGTAGGCTTTTACCTTCATCGTAAGGGGCCAAACTAGTATAAAAACTCTCTCGTGTGTCCCTTGTCCCGATTAACCCCTTTAAGCTTCCTAGTGCGATGGCCCTACGACTAAGTCCTTGCTCTAGGACATCTGTCGTGTCAACTCCACGACACAAGTCGTAGGTATCGCGGCATAGGCATAGCAATAGTGCGAGCAACTAGCAAGCAAAGATAGAAGTGATTTCGAGTGTATGGTCATCTTGCCTGCAAAGTTCTCCGAGTTGACGTAAGCTTGATCCTCGTAAGCGTACTCAACGGGTTCCTCGATCACGTACTCGTCTCCCGGCTCTACCAAAAGCAAGAACACAAGCAAAGGGAACCACAATCAACCACGGTGCAATGCGCAAGCAACATGATGCAAAACATGGCATGCTATGCGGGATGTAAAATGCAATGCATATGCGTGCTCCAGAAGGAAAAGATTGAACCAGGCCTCAAGTTGGCAAACCAAGAGCGCCGCTGGAAAGATGAGTTGATTTCGGTCGAAATCGATATAAAGATCACCGGAATCGGATGCACGGTTTGCAAACGTCAAGCAAAACAATAATGGCACTATTCTGCGATTAACAGCACGATGCCATCTAGAATGCAACAAGAAACTAAGCTACTGCACTCCAACATAGCAACAAAGCACATGGCAGTGATCTACTCAAGATGCTTGACAAATGATGAACACTGAGCTACGGCTAAATCACATCATAGCAGGTTCAAACAAGCATGGCAAAAGTGCAAAAGATATCAGGTATTCAGACTTAGTGAAAATAACAACATGCCAGGAATTAACATCAGGAAGCAATGTTTAGAGCAAGATAACAACATGCTACAGGAACATATCATGGAAAAGCAAGGCATGGAATGCAACTACTCAGAGCATATCACAAAAGTCCCTTACTGACAATAAGCCAAAAGGGATCAGAAGATATGATGGCACTGAGGGAGTCCTGGATTAGGGGGTGTCCGGATAGCCGGACTATACCTTCGGCCGGACTCCCGGACTATGAAGATACAAGATTGAAGACTTCGTCCCGTGTCCAGAAGGGACTTTCCTTGGCGTGGAAGGCAAGCTTGGCGATACGGATATGTAGATCTCCTACCATTGTAACCGACTCTGTGTAACCCTAGCCCTCTCCGGTGTCTATATAAACCAGAGGGTTTTAGTCCATTGGACGAACAACAATCATACCATAGGCTAGCTTCTAGGGTTTAGCCTCTCCAATCTCGTGGTAGATCTACTCTTGTACTACCCATATCATCAATATTAATCAAGCAGGACGTAGGGTTTTACCTCCATCAAGAGGGCCCGAACCTGGGTAAAACATCGTGTCCCCTGCCTCCTGTTACCATCCGGCCTAGACACACAGTTCGGGACCCCCTACTCGAGATCCGCCGGTTTTGACACCGACATTGGTGCTTTCATTGAGATTTCCTCTGTGCCATCACCATCAGGAAGGATGCCTCATCCCGTCTTTAAAGACGGCACCATTGCTAAGGGAGCTTTGGCTGTCGGCCGGACTCTCAGGCTAGGTGGTTTCCTTATGACCACCCATTCGGCTGCTGCACCGACGATGACCTCTCGGGTCATCAAAAGCAATCTTCATGTTAGCTCGGAATTCGCCGAGCAGCTAGATCAAATGGAGCTCTCTTCCCTAAACAAGCTCTTGGATCGCTTCGCCGCCCTGGGAGTCGCTACGGATTACGACCAGATTGGGTCTAAACCCGATCAGAGAGAGATTAACTCCCCCCAGGTCACCCATCACGTTGCCGTGGTAGAGGGACAGTGCAACGACCCTTCATCTATCTTAAGGACTAGATATGTCCGGATTCTCGATCCCTCCAAGTTGGATACCCGCGGAGGGGAGGACATCACTCAAGACCTGAACTTAAAGTCAGGTGACGGGGTAGATTCATTGGACAGCATCCAAGAATCCAAACTTCCGAGTTCGGAAACTCCTTGGCCCCTGGGTCTCAGATTGGGTGAGGTTTCGGATTTGATTCCACCCACCCACCCGTACATAAGCGATCTATCCCAAATTAGGCAAGAGCCCGAAGAAACAGTACATCATTACTGGACCAGATTCCTCCTGGTTATGAACAGGATAAAGGACTGCCGCGAGGAAGACACAATTTCATTCTTCTACAATAATTGCACGGATAAGGGAATCCTCAACGCCATAAGTCACCGTGATATTACACGCTTTGCTGACTTGGCGTCCATAGTACGAAAGTACTGTGCGATGGAAAGCGCCTGGAAAACCGAAACAAAATTTTGGGACAATCCGGCCTTGAATACAAACCCGGTCCGAAATAAAAGGGTGCATCATCGTCAGACACCTGGGTTCAATACCAAAAAGCAAAAGCCCTCTACAGGGCACGGAACCGTACTAGAAGGATGGCTTGATGGACCCTGTAAAATTCACAGTGCAGAGGGCGCCACACCAACTCACAGCCTTAGAGCATGTTGGATACTCCGGCAGGTGGCAAAAATTGGCGAAGATCTTCTAATTCCAGAAGCCAGAGAAAGCCACCCCAGAGAAACCGGTATGGTATTAACAGTCTTCGAGACTTTCGCATCAAATAATATGCGAAAAAGAACACTCGCGGCCTTGCCGAAGTCTACCAAGTAGCAACAATAAACCCATGGAGTGACACGGCTATTACTTTTAACGCCAGTGATGAACCTAAATTCCGAACAGCCCGAGCACCAGCCACATTGGTCCTCAGTCCAATAGTGGACGGCTTTCGTCTTACCAAGGTACTCATGGATGGCGGCAGCGGAGTGAACCTCATTTATGAGGAAACCCTTAAAAAATGGAAATAGACTAGAACCGCGTTGAGCGAAGCAGCACAACCTTTAGAGGAATAATCCCCAGTCGGGAAGCGCGCTGTATAGGAAAAATCACACTAGATGTGGTGTTCGGCACGCCGGGTAATTACAGGTCCGAAGAGGTCACGTTCTAGGTGGCCCCGTTCAGTAGCGGATATCACGCTCTGCTAGGGAGGGAAGCATTTATAGTCTTCCAAGCAATACCCCATTACGGGTAAATGAAGCTCAAGATGCACGGGCCTAACGAAATCATCACTCTCGTTAGTGATACGGACATAGCACTCCGCGCCGAAAACAAGACAGCCGCACTGGCCCTCGAGGCGCTATCCGAAGCCCTAGCGGCTCAGGAACTGACTGCGCTGCGCTCCATGGTGAATAGGGACGATGTGATACTCGATAAAAGATCCAAGTCCACCTCCTTTAAACCGGCGGACGAAATAGTCAAATTCTAGGTCCATCCAACGGACCCCAATAAAATAGCTTCCATCGGGGCACAGTTAAACCCTGATGTAGACGCCGCACTGTGAGAGTTCCTACGAGAGAACTGGGACATTTTCGCCTGGCACCCTTTAGACATGCCAGGAATCCCACGCAGGCTGGCCGAACATAGCTTAAATATCCTAAAAGGATTCAAGCCAGTCAAACAGGCTCTTCGGCGTTTTTCCGAACCTAAGAGACAGGCCATGGGAGAGGAACTAGCCAAGCTATTGGAGGCCGGATTCATCAAAGATATAAAACATCCGGACTGGCTAGCAAACCTAGTGATGGTACCAAAGAAGGACAAATCCTGGCGCCTGTGCATTGATTTCAAAGACCTTAACAAGGCTTGCCCAAAGGATCCCTTCCCTCTCCCCCGCATCGATCAAATTATCGACGCTACCGCAGGACACGATTCGTTGTGTTTCCTCGACGCATACTCCGGCTACCATCAAATAAAGATGGCAGAGTCAGACCAAGCCGCAACGGCATACATCACACCATACGGCCCATTCTGCTTCAACACAATGCCCTTCGGGCTCAAAAATGCCGGCGCAACATATCAGCGCATGATTCAGACATGTCTAGCAAACTAGATCGGTAAAACAGTGGAGGCATACGTAGATGATGTGGTCATTAAAACAAGACATGTCGAATCTATAGTAGACAACTTGAGGCTAACATTCGATAACCTCCGAACATACGACATCAAGCTCAACCCGGAAAAATGCGTTTTCGGTGTTCCAGCCGGAAAGCTCTTGGGCTTCATTGTATCTGGTAGAGGAATTGAAGCAAATCCAGCCAAGATTCGAGCTCTGTCACAATTGGATATCCCGAAGGACCTCAAACAAATACAAAAATTAACCGGATGCGTGGCGGCTCTAAGCCGCTTTATCTCTCGCTTAGGAGAAAAGGCCCTACCCCTTTATCGCCTCCTTCGGCGCACCAAACACTTCGAGTGGACGGATGCAACCACGGCCGGACTCGACGAAATAAAAGCCATCTTGGCAACAAACCCAGTCCTGGCCGCGCCAAACATTGGCAAACCAATGATATTATACATTGCAGCAACCCATCAGGTCATAAGCGCAGTGCTCATCGTCGAATGAGAAACGGACGGACACAAATTCCCCCTCCAAAAGCTGGTCTATTATGTGTCCACTGTCCTTACTCTGTGCAAGTCACGGTACCCGCATTATCAAAAGATTGCGTACGCGGTATTTATGGCATCCCGGAAGCTGCGACACTACTTTCAAGAGTGTTCAATAACAGTAGCCTCGGAAGTGCCACTTAACGATATTATAAACAACCGCGACGCGACGGGCCAGATTGCAAAATGGGCCATTGAGCTCCTCCCGTTCGACATAACTTACAAGCCACGACGAGCTATCAAGTTGCAAGTTTTGGCCGACTTCATCGCAGAATGGACGGAGGCTGAACTCCCTAAAGAGTACGGCACATATTCAAACTGGGTCATGCACTTCGACGGCTCCAAAATGTTGGCTGGTCTAGGGGATGGCGTCGTTTTGACGTCCCCCACAGGAGACACAGTTCAATATGTACTCCAGATAATGTACATAGACTCCAACAACGTAGCCGAATATGAGGCCCCTTTACATGGTCTCCGGATGGCAGTATCCACGGGCATTCAACGCCTAGAGGTTCGTGGGGACTCGAACCTCGCAATATCCCAAATAAATGGAGATTTTGATGCCAAGGATCCAAAAATGGCAGCTTATCGCAACGCCGTCCTAAAAATGTCAGGTCGGTTCAAAGGCCTCGAATTTCACCATATAGCTCGGGAAAATAATCAGGCGGCAGATGTCTTGGCACGCATTGGTGCAAAACGTGATGTAGTCCCCCCCAACATCTTCTTGGAAAGGATGTTCAAGCCGTCCGTAGTATGAGAAGGGAAACCTGGCAATAACAGCCCGGACCCAACCGCACTACCCGACACCGAACACTCTGAAATAATTGGAGGCCCTACCAATGAAATAACACCTTCAGCCCACGTAATAATGGCCGTCATCGCCCCGTGGACAGAACCATTCCTCGCCTACCTTACCAGGCAGGAACTCCCTAAGGACCAAAATGAGGCACGCTGCATAGTGTGGCGATCTAAAGCCTATAAAGTCCATGAGGGAGAGCTTTATAAGAAAAGCACTACCGGAGTCCTTCAAAGGTGCATCTCCGAAGAGGAAGGGCGAAACCTCCTGGCTGAAATTCATGCCAGACTCGGTGGACATCACGCTGCAGCTTGGTCCCTTGTAAGCAAGGCCTTCCGTACCTGGTTTTATTGGCCGACGGCCCGGGCAAACGCCCATGACTTAGTTCAACGATGCGTCGGTTGCCAGCCTTTTGCAAACCAAAGCCATATGCCACCCACCGCCCTCCAAACTATCCCCATCACCTAGCCCTTTGCGGTCTGGGGGCTTGACATGGTTGGACCCTTTAAAGGCGGAACCCACAAGAAAAAATACTTACTGGTCGTGGTGGCACTACTAGGGAAAACCATATACACAGAATCTTAGCAGCAGCGTGGCATAAAAACAGGCACTGCTGCTAAGTAGTAGCAGCGCGGCTACGGAAAGCTCGCTACTGGTGCAAACTTAGCAGTAGTGCGTGACGCTTAAACCGCGCTGCTACAAAAATCCACCGACAGTACACAACGACATAAGTTTACCAGGAGCGCGGTGCCAGGGAGCGCGCTGCTGCTAATGCCATAGTAGCAGCGCACTTTTTTGTCACCTCGCTGCTGCTAATTTTGAAAATGTGCACAGGGTTGACCCGTTTAGCAGTAGCGCCTGATAGGAAAGCGCGCTGTTGCTACGCTCTTAGCAGCAGCGCGCTTTCTCTCCCGCGCTACTGCTAAGACGCAGGACCCACCACCTTTTCCACCTCCCCCTCCCCATCTCCTCTCCTCCCTTTCCCCTACCCTCCCACATCCTCCCTCTCTCACTCTTCTTCTTCCTCAATACTTCTCCCCCCATTACTCCCCCTCTTCTACCTACCTTTCTCTCTCTTCATTACTCCTAGCTATAACTACACCACCTCCATTAATTCATCTCCTTTCTCTTTTTCCTCCCCCCTCCACTAGTTGAAGTTGTCTCCTCCCAAATTAGCTAGCTAGGTAGATGTAGCATTTAGTTAAGTGACCTATTTGCCCCCTAACTAGATCTTTCTTTGTCAAGAAGAGCTTTGTGCACTTTTGACCTCCCTACATCATCATCTCCACCGTGTGCTCGATCTCGAGATAGAGGTGTGATTAATATTTCATGATTTTGCAAAATGGAAATATGTTTATGCATGTGTGTGTGATATTTTTATGGAAATTGTGTGTGTGGCATGAGTTGACGCCAAATTGTACATTTGAGTTGCCTATGTTTTGCCGAAATGTCAATTTATTTCCGTTTCGGCGAATTCCGGGCAAACTCTAGATCTATATATGTCCTACTTTTAAGGAAGGTCATGCCGAATTTTTGTATGACTTTGATGAATGCACACATTTTTATAATCAATTTGTTTATTATTACCGTGCAGAGTTCACGATAGTCAGTGGAACGATGGTGGACAGGTGGTTGCGGTCGGTGGTGCAGGACATGAAGGAAAATAACCTGACAGAGGTTTTATGTCCGTGTCGAAAATGCAAAGGAATAGTTTGGCTTGACCCCCATGTCGATGGTCGTGTCGAAGCGCACCTGCTCATGACTGGTTTCATGGATGGCTATACTCGATGGATAACTGAAGATGAGGATGATGATGTTGAGGATGCCGACGGGGCAGGCAATGATGACACGGGGCAAGATGAAGAGATGATCGATAATGGCGGCGGGGAAGAGGCCGGACATGGCGGCGGAGAAGGGGCCGGACATGGCGGCGGAGAGAACGACATGGACTCCACGCAGCAGAGTTCGTCGGTACTAAGTTCAATCGTGCGGGAACCTCATGTTCAAGCATTGCTTCGCAAGGAGACGAGTACTGAGAGAGCTGCTTCTAGAGAGGAGGCTAAGCTGGAGCAACTGGTGGTAGACTCGAACACTCCATTGTATGATGGTTGCAATCCTGAGGTGACCCGCTTGAGTTTCACGCTCGAAGTGCTGAAGACGAAGGCTAAAAACAAATGGACCGACACTAGCCTCGATGAGCATCTCAAGTACCTAAAGGATGTTCTTCCCGAGGGTAATCTATGTCCTAGTAGTGTTGATGAGGCCAAGAAGATCGTGTGCCCTCTTGATCTGCCACACGTTAGATACCGTGCATGCATCAACGATTGCATAATTTATCGGATGGAGCATGTGGAAAAAACAAGTTGTCCGGTGTGCAATGCTTCTCGATACAAGAAGGCCGGGAAGAAATGTCCCCAGAAAGTGGTATGGTACTTACCGATCACTCCCCGTCTCAAGAGGTATTTTGTAGATCCCAAGGAAGCAAAGCTAATGCGCTGGCACGCGGAGAGGAAGAAGCCCGACGATGGAGATGATCCAAAGCTGAGACACGTCAAGGATGGAAGCCAGTGGAGAGCGTTGAACAGCTTCTATCGGTATTTTGAATGTGATGCAAGGAACATCGTGCTCGGCGCGTGTACCGATGGCATGAATCCGTTTGGCAACCAGAGCACTAACCATAGCACATGGCCCGTGTTTGTATGGATGTACAACCTCCCCCCTGGTTGTGCATGAAATCGAAGTACATTCACATGAGCATGCTTATTCAAGGGCCGAAACAACCAGGAAATAATATTAATTTGTATCTGGGGCTACTTCAGGAGGAGTTAGACACGTTATGGAAAACACCAGCCAAGACATGGGACGCCAGCAAAGGCGAGTATTTCAACATGAGAGCCGCGCTGATCATGACAGTGCACGACTATCTTGGTTACGGATATGTGGCAGGCTAGGTGTGCCATGGATATTGCGGATGCACGCGGTGCATGGATGATACGACGTCTCGGCAGCTAACGTCAAGGAAAGATGGCGGGTCTGGGAAAATCGTGTACATGGGGCATCGAAGGTGGCTCGAATAGGACAACCCGTGGAGAAACCGTGGAGATCTATTCAATGGTCACGCTGAGCATCGAGGACCTCCACGTAAGCGGAGCGGTGCCAAAATCGATGAGCTGTTGAAAAACTGGAAGGAGTGCCCCGCGCCGGGAAAGACGATGAGAAAGGCGCCGGAGCCGCTGCTGAAGGTATGGAAGACGAGGTCTGTGTTCTGGGACTTGGAGTACTGGCACAAACTCGATATACCTCATTGCCTTGATCAAATGCATATCTGTAAGAATGTCCTTGAGAGCTTGCTCGCAACACTAATGAACATGCCGGATAAGACCAAGGATGGGCCGAAGGCAAGAAAAGACTTGCAAGATTTGGAAATCAGGGAAGATCTGCACATGCCGCCACGTAAAATGTCAGACGAGACAGAGACAGAGACAGAGGCACGGGAGAAGAAGGGCAAGAAAATAAAGAATGAGGATTATTGCCCCCCTTCTTGCTTCACCTTAAGTCAGGCTGAGATCAATCAATTCTTTAAGTGCCTTACCGGAGTCAAAGTTAGTTCCAGTTACTGTGGCAAGATAAGTAGATATCTAGACACGGACAAGAAAAGGTTCAGCGGGATGAAGTCTCATGACTGTCATGTGATGATGACGCAGATATTACCTGTTGCCCTTAGAGGGATAATGGACAAGCACGTCCGTGACACGCTTATTGGTCTCTGCAACTTTTTCGATGTCATCTCTCGAAAGTTGATCAGTGTGAAGTAGCTCCGAAGGCTACAGGAAGAGATCGTTGTGATACTGAATGAGCTTGAGATGTACTTCCCGCCCGCGTTCTTTGACGTGATGGTGCATCTGTGTGTCCATATTGTGGATGACATAATAGACCTGGGGCTGTCATTCCTGCACAACATGATGCCGTTTGAGAGGATGAATGGGATCATCAAAGGATTCGTTCATAACATGTCCCGTCCGGATGGAAGCATCGTCCAGGGCTATTTGACACATGAGTGCATCTCTTTCTGTGAGAATTTTCTATATGGCGCAGACCAGCCGCCTGGTGTTAGTGTTGGTTTGCCCGTTAACAAGCACGACGGGAGGCTCGAAGGAGAAGGTCACTGCAACGGTCGCAGGGAACTGCACGTGGCATACTCAGATCGACGCAGCGATGTTGACAGATGTAGGATCGAAAGTATGTCTAGAGGGGGTGATTAGACTACTTAACCAAATAAAAACTTAACCTTTTCCCAATTTTAGTTCTTGGCAGTTTTTAGCTATTGTAGGACAAGTCAAGCAATCATCACACAATTCAAGCAAGCATGCAAAGAGTATATTGGCAGCGGAAAGTAAAGCATGCAACTTGCAAGAATGTAAAGGGAAGGGTTTGGAGAATTCAAACGCAATTAGAGACACGGATGTTTTTCCCGTGGTTCGGATAGGTGGTGCTATCCTACATCCACGTTGATGGAGACTTCAACCCACAAAGGGTAATGGTTGCGCGAGTCCACGGAGGGCTCCACCCACAAAGGGTAACGGTTGCGCGAGTCCACAAAGGGCTCCACCCATGAAGGGTCCACGAAGAAGCAACCACCCACAAAGGGTCCACGAAGAAGCAACCTTGTCTATCCCACCATGGCCATCGCCCACACAGGACTTGCCTCACTAGCGGTAGATCTTCACGAAGTAGGCGATCTCCTTGCCCTTACAAACTCCTTGGTTCAACTCCACAAACTTGTCGGAGGCTCCCAAGTGACACCTAGCCAATCTAGGAGACACCACTCTCCAAGAAGTAACAAATGGTGTGTAGGTAATGAACTCCTTGCTCTTGTGCTTCAAATGATAGTCTCCCCAACACTCAACTCTCTCTCATAGGATTTGGATTTTGTGGAAAGAAGATTTGAGTGGAAAGCAACTTGGGGAAGGCTAGAGATCAAGATTCATATGGTAGGAATGGAATGTCTTGGTCTCAACACATGAGTAGGTGGTTCTCTCTCAGAACATATGAGTTGGAATTGTGTATGTGTTCTGATGGCTCTCTTCATGAATGAAGAGGAGGTGGAGGGGTATATATAGCCTCCACACAAAATCCAACCGTTACACACAGTTTTCCAATCTCGGTGGGACCGAATCAACAAACTCGGTCGGACCGAAAATGTAAACCTAGTGACCGTTAGAGATTTTCGGTGGGACTGACATGCAACTCGGTAGGACCGATATGGTTAGGGTTTGGGCATAGCGTAATCTCGGTGAGACCTATTACACAAACTCGGTGAGACCGAATTTGGTAATTAGCTAACCAGAGAGTTGGTCAGGCAAACTCGGTGGGACCGATTTGCTCTTTCAGTGAGACCGAAAAGTTACAAAAAGGAAACACTGAATTTTCATTGCAATCTCGGTGGGACCGATTCGCTCTTTCGGCGAGACCAAAAAGTTACGAAAGGGAAACAGAGAGTTTGCAATCCCATCTCGGTGAGACCGAGATCCCTATCGGTAGAACCGAATTGCTAGGGTTTGGCAGTGGCTTATGACAAATGAAACTCAGTGGCGCCGGATAGGAAGAATCGTTAGGACCGAGTTTGGCTTAGGGTTTAGGTCATATGTGGGTATGGGAAAGTAGTTGAGGGTTTTGGAGCATATCACTAAGCACATGAAGCAAGAGGCTCATTAAGCAACACCTCATCCCTCCTTGATAGTATTGGCTTTTCCTAAAGACTCAATGTGATCTTGGATCACTAAAATATAAAATGAAGAGTCTTGAGCTTTTGAGCTTGAGCCAATCCTTTGTCCTTAGCATTTTGAGGGTTCCACTTTCACCATCCATGCCATGCCAATCATTGAGCTTTCCTAAAATAATCATCTTGGAATAGCATTAGCTCAATGAGCTATATGTTGTTATGAATTACCAAAACCACCTAGGGATAGTTGCACTTTCAACAGAGCAAACTTGGTAGTGCTACAACACCTAGACGAGGTAGATCCTTTCGTGGCACTGCACAAAGACATTATCGCAAAGAAGTATCGTGACTGGGGGGTATGCAGGACGGACGCTGAAGTTACTAGAGAGCACAACTCCACTTTCCTGCATTGGTTCAAAGAGCATATTATTGCTAATCCCCCGGAGGAGGGCTCTAAGGACGGATTGCTCATATACGCCTTAGCACATGGCCCCTCGCCCAACCTCATAACCTATCAGGCATATGATATCAACGTATACACATTCTACATGGAGGCCAAAGATATGGACAGTGATGAATATCAGAACTCAGGGTGACGATGGAATGCATGACCGGCAGCGACAACGGCGCAACTGAACGATTTAGATAGGTTTCAAAATTTGCTGAATTTATATGCAAATTTGAACTGGACATGTGATATGTGGATATGTCATGTTTTGGACATGTCATGTTTTGGTAAATGATCCGAGTTGCCTATGTTACGCCGGAATGTTGATTCATTTCCGTTCCGGTGAATTTCAGGCGCTCGATATGTCCATTTTTTAGCAAAGGTCATGCCAAAATTTCCCGTGAATAAAGGCATGATTTGTGCTACATAGTTGGCATATCGAGAGCTGGCACATAGATTTCTTTTTTATCTCAGTTCTCATTTATTCATACTTTTAGAAATAAATGAGGACACTTAATCATAGGAAACATGTTGAACAACGAAGAAACTGGGCCTTCTGACCAAGATGCAGACGAGATGGATTATGAGGGTGAACAAGACTACCTCGACTTTTTGACTGCTAAGCAAGGTTTGCAGGTTCGCCTCGATGATGGTACTGACACCGACACCGACACCGACGGCGCCGGCACCGATGGCGGCGCCGAGACCGGTGGGGAAGGTACCGCCGGGGAAGATACCGGCGCCGATGCCGGTACCGAAAAGAGGCATAAGAAGCAGAGGATACGAAAACCTAACAAACTAGGGATTGGACGACTTGTGATCACAAAGATGGCACCTGGCAAGTTTGAGCCGTTAGAGCCGGAAGAACCTCGCAAGTGCTATGGGAACCAAGTAGGATGCATCCTACGGGAATGCACGAGCATCAATGACGATGACTTAAGGAGTAAAGAACATTTGACGCAGTTGCTCCTAACGAAGTTACACAAGAGATTCAAGTTCCCCGATCGGGATGATAACATAGAACAACCGTGGGATGATCCGAAGATGAAAAAGATTAACAATCACGCCATGGGCATGTATAGCAATGATTTGGCCTCCTGGAAATCGAGGGTGAAACGAGCTATTGAGGTTGAGGAACCCCTGTCCAAGATTCTGGAGGAAAATCCGACACTTATGGAAGAGGAGTTCAAAAAGTTCAAGGACACTTGCGCTACCGAGGATGCCAAGGCTAAGGCTGCGAAATTCAAGAGCCTTCAGCAAAGGAACACGGGGAAGCATCGCCTCGGAAGCTGTGGCTACCTAGGTAAAAGGCCCATATGGGATAAGGAGGACGCGGAACGTGAAGCCGCGGGTCTCCCAGACCCCTTCGCGAAATTCACCAACCCCTTGGAGCATGACTTCATCAGGGCCCGCTACAAGTGGGACAAGGAGAAAAAGGTTTTTTACACGGACAAGATCACGAGGAAATTGATTAGACTACTGGAGAAGCAACACCAGCTTGCAGCCAAAAACCCTACTTCTCCGATGAGGCCCAAGTGGGACACCCCTCTCAACCGGGCCTTGAACGAACTTAAGGGACTCCCTTTGGGCAAGCGGCCGCAATATGGTCGTGTGCACGGCGCTGGAGATGGCGCCACGTGGAAGGTGTTTTACAACGAGGGCCCAGAGGCCAAGAAGCAGAAAAAGAAGTTTAGTCAGGCGGACATCGACGCGAAGGTGAAGCTTGCGGTCGAGAAAAAAGGAGCCGAGGACGCGAAAAGAGCAGCCGAGGACAAATATGAGTTGCTACAGCAGGCAGTCAATGCAGCTGTAACTGCCTGCAGAAATGATTTTGCTACTAACTTGGTTCCAGTTATCATCAACTGGACGAAGGAAAATCCAGACAAGACGATACATGATTTCCCGTTGCCCAGTTTCGTCGGGAGCAACTCCATGAACAACAACACCATCGCACCATCACTTCACACAACTGGGCCTCCTCTCGCAGCCGCTCCCACTCATAGCAGCCCGTCCTCAGTCTCTGGCGCGCTTGGTGGGCCTTCGTCTTTGGTTGAGCTCGACGCCGTCACGGTAATTACATGTCGCACCAACATATATATATATATATAATATTCCATTTTTGTTGCCTTTCGGATGTTTTACGCCACAGACATATGTGTTTGCAGGCGAAAGAAACCCCGTGCGCTATACTCTACTTGATCAAAGGCCAAAAGGTGGACGTGGGAAAGGGGATGATAATGGACCCCTTGCAACCCACATTCCACAACCAGTCGATCCCTGCTGGGCACTTCAGGGTTAGCTTGTCCAGTGTGAAATCGGGGCACAAGGATTTGCCTCCTCCAGTACAGCATGTGGGAGCGGACAACGAGACCCCGCCGTGGATTGGAAGCTGCAAGGGTTGGGTGCTGCTATGGCCGAAGAATCTTATTCGTCTGGAGCCGGACGAGAGCACACCAATAACCACACATCAACAAGCATGTGCGGAGACCACCACCCCGCCTACGCAATTACCAGCTCCTGTAGTGCCGGGTGAGAGCGGCGGACGACATGATGAAGGGGGTGCAATAGTGCTGGCTGATGTAATTTGTCCTGTAGAACAGGATGATGAGACGGACGTCGACCCTATGGATTTCCTCAATTCAAACGCGTATGACTGTGACATAGAATTGATGAGTCAACCATATGACGAATCGGGCTATCAGCTTGCTAATGAGGATATGGATGATATGCCCGGGCAGGAAGGTCATAGCAGGGATTGCAAAAAGTCTCTCTTCATGAAATCCTCACAGGACACGCCTGAAGATGCCGCCTCAACACAGGCTCAACTATCCCAGCGCGAGGGTCGTACAGTACTTAGCCTGGGAACACTGGGGCAGGGGTTAAGGAAGGGTCTAGAAGGTGCGCCCAAGAAAAAGGAGAGAAAGAGATCGCGGAAGATAGCTGCCTCCAAACAAGCCAGAGCACATAGCATCCAAACGATGCATTCTGAAGAGCGTGTACCCGTGAAAGGTGCGGCCATGTTCCATCTCACGAGCGAGCCGATGGTACCGCCGAAACCACTGGAGGCACTATCAGGGGATCTCAGGAGACTGCACGACCATGTGCTGTCGACTGAGAAAAGCCTACTAGCCTCAAAGGATCCAGGATATCCGACATACGCGGCTCATGTGCCTGAGGGGAAGTGGTACGTCGAGACACGGCCCGCGGAGGTGTTCTTCCTGCGGTTTGACCATATCTTTGAGATGTTTCTGACAAGGCGGCTCGATTTTACAATCGTCCGCCTTTTTGCGCTACATATGAGCTCTGTCATGAACAGTGAAGAAGTCTCGCAAATCTGTGTGGCGGTTCCGTACTACATGCACGAGTCTTTCTTGAGTCTCGGCGACTTTGAGCATGAAACTGCTAGGGACTACCTCCAAAACTTCATGGTACAGAATAAGGACCGGGAAATTGTCCTCGTGCCTTATCATCCAAAGTAAGTCAGTTTCGAACAACCCTTTCATACATTTCAGTCATTCCTTCTCTCTCTATGGGGAATAATTTGAGGTGTCTTTTCCCCGCAGCAACGGGCGCGCCATCCTTATCGTTCTTTATCCGCAAGTCTCCCACGCTGTGTATTTTGACCCTTCCAGAGACTACGAGAAAAAAGACTACACCCACATAATGAATATTCTAGATGATGCTCTCCAAGGCTTCAGCTTTAGAGGTGGCCACATGCAGATCAGGAAACAAAGGAACAAGAAGATGGGTTTCGCGCATAAAACTAACTTCTCCTGCATCCAAGTCCCAAAACCAAGCAAGAAGGATGGATTGTATATCCTCCATCTCATGAATCAGTTCAACACGGATCACCAAAAGCTTCGCATGAGAAGCAGAAATGATGATCATATCCACAAGTGGCTAGAATCTCATGGAGAAGCGGATTATAAACTTAGAGATGACTTCTTTCGCATCCAAAGTGACATTGCAACGATCATCATGAAAGAAGTCGTCGATGAGAAGGGGATGTTCGACCACGGCCCTATATCGCGAGATGACGTCCGAACTCGCATAGGCATGCAATGTCTAGACCTCACGCCGTTCAAGAAGCTAGGGTCCATCCTCGATGATATGGAAGCATGGAACTTCTAGTGATTTATGATGCCGATGATGATGATATGTGTCGGTTGAACTTGTATACTATTTGTAGTGATGCAACTTTGTGATGTCCATGATCCCTGCCGAACTTGCGTAACGCTACTTTGTTAGTTTGCGTACGATGACTTGCGTACCTCTAGTTAATTAATTTGCGTACTGTATGTTGCATCTAGTTGCTAACCCTTTCTTTTTCGGTGTTCTCTAGTATATTTTGTTGCATATATATGATTGTACATACTCTTCATGAACATGCATCTCTAACATGTACCTAGTTTCTTGATGGCGAGATGGAACTGCTATGTCGTGTACAAAGGGAAGGTTCCGGGGGTGTAAAACGAGTGGCATGAGTGTCAGGCGCAAGTGAATGGGTTCTCGGATGCCAGCCATAAAGGCTTCAAAAGCAGACAAGAAGGAGAAGCTAGTTACTTGAGGTTCACGCTAGCGTGAGAGAGAACTCGTAACCGCCATCTCATGTACTGCATAGTTCCGCTCTCACTCATAGTGATAGCTGTTCTCGCGTATACCTTTGTTTAGATGGCTGACGTTGTAGTTGCAAGTATTCGAGACTTGCATGTATCGCTATTTTCGAGATGATGACAAGATACCACTTTGTGTTGGATGATGATTATGACGAGACTATTTGTATGTATATGCTATGATTACATTTGTGGTCTCGCAGGCATTTGTATGTGTATCATGATGATATTTGTATGTGCTAAAGATTCTTCTATAAAGCCTGTTCAAATACAAAACAAATATGCCGAAAAAAACAAAAAACTACTAAAATTAGCAGTAGCGAGTGGAGAAAATTTAGCAGCAGCGCGGTTGTAGCAGTAGCGCGCACAGGGGAAGCGCGCTATAGCTATTAGCAGCAGCGAGGTTCCTTTAAGCGCGCTGCTGCAACACTTGTGTAGCAGTAGCGACCAGCACTACTGCTATACGTTAGCTGTAGCGCCTTATTGGTAGCACGTGTACCCGCGCTGCTGATAGGCCTAAAACCCGCACTGCTGCTAGCCTTTTCCCTAGTAGTGTGGATAAGTTCACCAAATCGATAGAAGCCAAGCCTGTTAAGACAGCCGAATCCGGACCGGTGATAGACTTTATATCCGGGGTTGTACACCGTTACGGCGTCCCCCACAGCATCATCACTGATAACGGCACGAACTTTACGGCCGATGAGGTAAAACTATGGTGCAAAAACATGGGCATCAAGCTCGATTATGCTTTCGTCTATCACCCACAAACCAACGACCAGGTCGAACGTGCAAATGGTCTTATCATGAGTGGCATCAAACCCAGATTAGTGCGGTCCCTCAAGGAATCTAATACGCACTTGGTAGAGGAGCTCGACTCCGTACTCTGGGGGCTATGGACCACGCCGAATCGCACCACCGGATACACACCATTCTTCATGGTGTACGGCATAGAGGTAGTTTTGCCCTGCGACATAATTCATGACTCACCTCGAGTGTGCATGTACGAAGAAAGAGAAGCCGAGCTTAATTGGCAGGACAGTTTGGATGCCTTGGAGGAAGAGAGAGACGTGGCAAAAGCCCGTTCCGCATTCTATCAACAGCAGGATCGAAGATACCAAAGCAGAGAAGTATGGGCCAAAAATTACAACGTTGGCGAATTAGTTCTACGCCTGCCGGACAAGAAAAAGGACAAACTCAAGCCCAAGTGGGAAGGTCCCTTCATAATTGACCAAGTCCTGACTGGTGGAGCGTACCACCTGCGAGATGCATCGGATAACTGACTCGAGCCGAACCCATGGAACGCAGCCCGTCTCCGAAGATTCTATGCCTAGCGCCGGACTCTGTGTTCGTCTCCTTCCTCTGTCCATTTTTACATACTTTCTGTCTTACATTTCTCTCCTTCTCCTCTCTCTCTCTTATAGCCTTTAAAGGCTCATAAAATGACATGCTATCCGCACTCATTAAACCTGGGGGCTTCTTTAAACAGAAGCTTATTTATACAGGCTTCATGCCCAACACATGTGTCACACTTCTGCATGTACCTTTTATTCGCCATGATATGCATCGATATGACTTAAGTTTTGGCCAAGCTGGGTTGCCTGGCTCCTGTGCTTACCCCTATGTTCCCGATTGTTCAGCTAGGTGGTAAAGGGAGCACCTCTGCGATTGTTACTGTCGGGTCAGCCGGATGTGTACCTTAGACTGGGTGAAGCCGAAAGCTAGCGTTTTTAAGGGAATATTCGGTCGGTGAACTAAAGATGATCTTTTTTTATCTATACGCCCCCAGATGTTTTTCCTGCGCCTCTTTTCGCAGAATGGACATGCACTTTAGGGAAAGGAACCCCTAACGGAACTATTCTCCCTGGAAGATGTTCCTTACTAACCATGTAATATAACATAACTAGTTGGGCACTTGTCTGTTCAAGCACTAATGACCCCTACGCCTAGTCTCCATGCATACCCCAGTTCTTATATAACCGCGAGAGTATTCGGACACACTCCGGACCGTCAGGTCCCGAGGTTGAAGCGAAAAGGTCGGCCATGACAAACGATCTACAATCCGGCTAGAAGGCATTACACATGTCAATTAAAATTACATAGTCAATCTGACTGATTGTATTCCTCTTCAATACCATCTAACAGGCTGTCTAGTTTACAGTCCTGTTGGGAATACTTTGCGGCCAACTCTACTTGGCTGTATACTAAGCTCACAGGGATCTCCTTCCCATCGGGCCCTACGGGTCCGACCTCGGCCATGTGGTTTGGGTCAGCCTTCGTGTACCGCGTCTTCACCATGGCCCAGGCCTCCCTGGCGCTTTGACGGCAGGCCGACATCTTCCATAATCGGAAGCGTCGCCGCGCTCCCTTCAGCTTCTGTACAAGTTCTCCAAGGCCTTCGGGCATGGAGACAGAAGGCCACAAAGCCTGGGCGACGCCTTGCATCACCTGCCGAACTCGCTCGTGCAGTTGTGAGAGCTCGGGAAGAAGGTCACCCGTAGAACCGTGCATTTCCTCTGCAGGACGACTTGTTAGCATACCTACAGACATTACTCTGTTAGTCGATTTCCTCGCCGAACTCTTTTTTCAAAGTTCATTTAAGCACTTACTACATATGCCGCGTCGAAGCCGCTGATTCTCCTTCACGGAGTCCAACAGCTGGGCACGAACGTCCTTCAGTTCAACGCCCAGCTTGGTGTTGGCATCTTGGAGATCGTTCTTCTCCCGCCTCACCTTTGTCAGCACGCTCTCACTAGCCTTCAGCTGGCGTCGGAGTTGTTGCACTTCCGGATTTAATCCGGCACCATCTGCAATTTCATTTGTCAGACTTGCACCCACACTTCACTTCGCAAAATACTTATCTTTTGAAGCGTATATTACCAGAGGGGGTCTCCTTGGGCTCCCCTGCCGCGGCTAGTGCAGCCTCAAGTTGGGCTTTGCACTCTTCCAGCTCCTGGGATAGCAGGGTATTCTTTTCTGTAATAACCTGCATAATAGATGATCCTTAAATCAGTTATTCTAACTGTTTCAAGTCTCGCGGGCTACTGGTACATATATATAATTACCAAAATTTTCTTACCCGTATGTCTTTCACATACTGCTCCGTGGCTCTGGCTAGACCATTTTGAGCGGCACGGAGGTACGCCTCTCCCGAATTGAAGGCATCCAATGCCTCTTGGGAGAAACAAGCGTCGCGAAGAACTGTCCGGCGACGCCTGTGGTTCATGGCACTCTCCACCTCGGAATTGGTGGCAGACAGCCTGTCCGCATCCTCCGTCGGAGGAGCATCCGGTGCACGCCTCGTGTTCGCCTCCGCTTCTGCACCAGGCTTTGGAGCTTGGCTGGTGGAGGCGCGATTGGAAGTCTCTCCGGATATAGTCCGGCGAGGTCTCTTCATCCTGAAGAGAGCACGAGCGTTAATATGCCCCGAAGGAATAACACCTGGGAATAAGGTGGCGCGCTATACCTTTGCGCCGGTGCCTCAGTCCGGACCACACTTCTTTTCAGCTCGCGGGGCCTTGCCGCCCCTCGTTGGCTAGTCGCCGCAGGCTCGGCCTCCCGTCTCAAGGACCTCCCCTGAAAACACGGTTGTCATACGACAATCGAAAACACGCGAGGACAGATCCCTTTTCAAAGTGCTGGGACTCTGGTCTCAGTTACCTATGAGGCTGGGAGTAGCCCTGGATAATCGGCCGTAATGGCCACCAAGGCGTTGTCCTAGCTCAATTGATGAAACACTCCACCAATCAGCTCCACAGATAAGTCCGAATCCTCTTGAGAGGCCGGGTCGAGGGACCGTCCCGGATCCTCGGGTTGCGGAGGAGTGCTGTTTATTTCTTTAACAGCCTGGCGCAGTTCCTGCGTTGAAGTCGTTAGACTGAAAATTTAACAATGGGAATATAAAACGGATGGGCAAGTAAAAGTGTCCACTTACACAACTTGGGGGATTGTACATAGAAAATCCACCCCGTGGGTTGACGCGGAGAAATTCCTCCTCTTCTCCCTTGTACAAAGCGGACAAGGTCTTTATTAGAGCGGCAGCCGAATCCGACCCCTTACGACCATAGTGGGTGGCGTCGTCCTCCCCGTTGAAGTCCCACATGGGTCGGCCTCTATACTGAAGAGGCTGCACCCCTCACATGATGCATGCGGCCATGACCCCGATCATGGTCAGTCCGGAATGAGCTAACAACCTTATCCGGCCCATCAGGTAAATAACGTCCCTATCACTTTCCCTCTGAGGGCTCTGTGGATGCTAGCTTAGGCGCTTCTTTAGGGGAGCACTGTCGAACACAGGGAGGCCGATCCGGACAGGATCCGGCAGCGGGACGTCCTCTATATAAAACCATTCCAAAGGCCAGTCCTTAGACGCCTTCTTTGGGGTTCCGGATAGATATCCGGTCCCGGTGATGCGCCATACTTCGGCTCCGCCCACCTGATATATTGACCCCTCCTTAGAGCGCGGCACAAGGCAGAATAGCCTTTTCCATAGCGCGAAATGAGCCTCGCAGCCCAAGAATAGCTCGCAAAGGGCTACGAAGCCCGCGATATGCAATATGGAGGCAGGCGTGAGGTTGTGCAGCTGGAGGCCATAGAACTCCAGAAGCCCCCGGAGAAACGGATGAATTGGAAATCCGAGCCCTCTTATTAAGTAAGGGGCAAGGCATACCCGCTCTCCTTTGGAGGGATTGGGGGCGCTCTCCGCCATTATAGGTGGCAAGTCCGGCTCGAACTGGGACCATATAGACCGGGGGGAGAGATCCCTTGGTCTGGAGCGTCACTAGCTCGCTGTGCGGGATGGAGCACCTCTTCCAATCTCCAGGATGAGGGCTGGAAGGGCGAGAGGAGGAGCTGCCGCGGCCGGCCATGATGGAATGGACCTCTGTCGGATACGCTTGGATGAATACTCGCGGAAGGGAGAAGCTGTGGTTTAGATCTAAATCCTCGTACCCTTAAATAGGCGGCTCATTCACGCGGCTAGGGGTGTAAATATAAAAAACACCCTAACTTTTCGTATTCGTTTGACACATGGAAAACGGCCATTATTGGGCGTAGAAGCCAAGGAGCACTACATTTACAAGAAACCGAACACTGTTCAACAGGTACACGGAATTTGGAGAAGAACCCGCCTTGCAATGCCGAAGACAATTTGCACGCCGGACTCGTCGTCATTGAAGCCTGGTTCGGGGGCTACTGAGGGAGTCTTGGATTAGGGGGTGTCCGGATAGCCGGACTATACCTTCGGCCGGATTCCTGGACTATGAAGATACAACATTGAAGACTTCGTCCCGTGTCCGGAAGGGACTTTCCTTGGCGTGGAAGGCAAGCTTGGCGATACGGATATGTAGATCTCCTATCATTGTAACCGACTCTGTGTAACCCTAGCCCTCTCCGGTGTCTATATAAACCGGAGGGTTTTAGTCCATAGGACGAACAACAATCATACCATAGGCTAGCTTCTAGGGTTTAGCCTCTCTGATCTCGTGGTAGATCTACTCTTGTACTACCCATATCATCAATATTAATCAAGCAGGACGTAGGGTTTTACCTCCATCAAGACGGCCCGAACCTGGGTAAAACATCGTGTCCCCTGCCTCCTATTACCATCCGGCCTAGACGCACAGTTCAGGACCCCCTACCCGAGATCCACCGGTTTTGACACCGACATAACAACCTTGGGAAAATTGAATAACATGTAAACAATCTGCCAGGAACATTTTATAGCAAAAGTAGATCAAGATTGAGTCACTCTAGGGTACTCCATAATTGCAAACAAAGACATGGATGGATATAACATAACAATATCTCAAAATCATCCTTACTGAACATGCTCAAAAGAGGCATGGATCACTCTGTAGCAACATGAATACATGGCATAAAAATAACATCAGGGAAATGACTTAGAATAATTCTAAGTCCCTGAAATCAGCAACGTAACGAGGGCTACTTTGCATGCATGTGCTAGTCGCCACATTTATCACACAAATACATGGCACACACCCCTGTAAAGATGGCATGACATAGCCCAAAACACATGTAGGGCTCAAGTTCATAGGAGGCACACATTAAACATGGCAAAAATGACAAATGTCCATAATCTATGAAGAAACAGAAACTAACATTCTGTAGCACTCTTGCGACAGCATTTTAGGCATCAAGATGAACTAAAACAAGCATGGTGCAATGGAATGAAATGAAGAGGACATCCAGACGAAAAATTTGATATATCACACACGCAAAACGGAGCTACGGATGATGAGATATGATGCAATGAACAATGCTTGAAAAAATTCCAGAAAAAGACTTAGAGGGGAAAACATGGGTCAACCCTCTCTGGATCTGGATCTGGGCACGGTTCCCGAAGTTCGCCGGAGTCGCGGTCGGTCGGAGAAGAAGAAGGAGAGGCCGGGCGGAGGAGCTCGCCGGTGAGGAGGCGCGTGCGGTGGCCGGCGAAGCTGCGGTGGCGCGCACTGTGGCCGGCAGAGCTTCAGGCGGCGGTGCGGTGGAGCTCGCAGCGAGGGAGTGCGGGCGGCGCGGCGAGACGACGGTGAGGCGGCACACGGGCGGCAGGGCCGGTGCGGGGCGGCGCGGTGCGCGGGCCCGGTTGGTGGAGCGGGAGGGCCGGCCGTGGGGTCCCGGGCCGGCGCGGCGGGTGGAGGCAGCGACGACATGTGGCAGGCAGCGATTGGTCGGGCGCGGCGGCGGATGCGTCCGGTGGCGCGAGGAGAGGGGGAGCTAGGGTTTCGCCCGAAAATTTCGGAGGGGGCTTATATTTATAGATAGAAGGAGCTAGGAGAGTCCAAATGAGGTGCGGTTTTCGGCCACACGATCATGATCGAACAACCAAGAGGATGGAGCGGGTTTGGATGGGTTTTGGGCCACTTTGGAGGGGTGTTGGGCTGCAACACACACGAGGCCTTTATGGTTCCTTGGTTAACCTTTGGAGTATCAAACGAAGTCCAAATGGCACGAAACTTGACAGGCAGTCTACCGGTAGTGAACCAAGGCCTCTTGGGAAGTCTCGGTCCAATCCGAGAACGTTTAACACCCGGACACAAAAAGAGGCAAAAGGAGGCGCCGGAGGACATAGGAGTGCCGGAATGCAAAACGGACAATGGGGAAAATGCTCGGATGCATGAGACGAACACGTATGCAAATGCGATGCACATGATGACATGATATGTGATGCATGACATGGACAAAATGCAAAACGAAGACAAAACCCAACCACAAAGAAATATCATAACTTAGTGCCGAAAATGGCAAGAGTTGGAATACAAATATGGCAAGTTATATACGGGGCGTTACATATGCCCCGCATTTGGTAGCCGGTGCGCGATATCCGCGGCCAGATATCTGTCTTCCCGTAACTTTTTGATGTTCTCCTCCGTGACGGAGGAGACCATCCACTTGCCTCCTGCTCCAGACATGCTTGGAGTGGTTTGAGAAGAGGAACGCGAGCTTGGGCGCTAGAGCTCGAGTGTGCAGGAATGGGTATGCAAGGAGGAAGAAGGCGTGGGTGAAAAGTGTGAATCCTTGTCCCTTTCTAAGGGCAGAACATGTGATGTGTCTACCCACTTTCCTGGTAAAACCGCTTATTCCCAGGTGCCATAATTGATGGCGCGGTTGGGTTACTCACATCCGTATTGATGAGAATCCCGTAATAAGGGGGACACGATCTCTGCTTTGACAAGACGTGTCGAGAAAACTGCCCCATGTTATGTGCGGTGCTGGTTGAGAAAAACGGTTCGAATAATGACCGAGCCATGACATAACAATGTGCTGTCAGAACGTGCCAGCACATTAGATTTGTGCAAATATTATTCTCTCTACGGTAGTATGTGGAACTTGTTTTGCAGAGCCGGACACTATTCTGGTGTTCAAAATCTTCAATGGAGTGTTCGGAGGAGGAACCCGCCTTGCAATGCCGAAGAAAATACTGCGCGCCGGACTCATCGTCATTGAAGCCTGGTTCAGGGGCTACTGAGGGAGTCCTGGATTAGGGGGTCTCCAGATAGCCAGACTATATCCTTTGGCCGGACTATTGGACTATGAAGATATGAGATTGAAGACTTCGTCCCGTGTCCGGATGGGACTCTACTTGGCGTGAAAGGCAAGCTAGGAAATACAGATATGTGTATCTCCTCCTTTGTAACCGACCTTGTGTAACCCTAGCCCCCTCTGGTGTCTATATAAACCGGAGGGTTTAGTCCGTAGGACAACAGACAATCATACCATAGGCTAGCTTCTAAGGTTTAGCCTCTCTGATCTCGTTGTAGATCAACTCTTGTAATACTCATATCATCAAGAACAATCAAGCAGGACGTAGGGTATTACCTCCATCAAGAGGGCCCGAACCTGGGTAAAGATCGTGTCCCCTGCCTCCTGTTAGCATCCGCCTTAGATGCACAGTTCGGGACCCCCTACCTGAGATCCGCCGGTTTTGACACCGACAAGATGCATATAGAGAGATGCATAAAAAGTGGACTACGAGAGATAAACTAAGTTGGTAATAGTAAACGATCGATGGTATTGATTAATAATGGAAATTAAGGACAAGAATACAATATTAGACTCAAACTTATAGTAGAACACACACAATAATAGAAGTCCTGGTCATGATAGATCGACTGGGTCACTCAAAACTCAAAAGTAGTAGTAGCTAGCATAAATATATAGAACTTGGCTCCATGCATGTGGGATGTGGCTTGCAGCAATTGAAGGGAGAGCCAAGGCAAGGACCTAATCTAGGCGCCCGGGCTTGTGCCCCTGATGGTCCAGAGGTTGGACGGGAATCGGGGGCAGCGTTGGCAAGGTGGATGTGCTCCTGAACGAGCTTCGCCAAAGCTTGCATGTGGTCGAAGTAGGCCGCCATGCTGGCCTCGTGGACGGTGCTCCAGGTGTCCTCGTAAACGATCTGTCCATAGATATGGCTGAACTTGTCGATGTCATCATGCATGATGAGGCGCTGTGTGGTGAGAGCGACCTCCAGGTGGTCCTCCGGCGGCGCGTCGACCGGGATATGTAGGGCCATCAGCGCGCGGAAGAGATCGTTCCCATGAAGGCCGACGAGCCGGGCCGCGGAAGCCGAGGCGGAGGCGGGGCCTTTACGGTGGCGACGCATGGACTAGAGGCGAGCAGTCAGGTCCTTGACCTTGCTGTTGGCGAAACTGAAATTGTGGATGAAGTCTTCCAGTGCACCCTTGAGCCAGACGGTGAAGCTGGCGTCGAAGAAGGAACGCGCCATCGCGGACATAAGAAGCCCCTGGAGGCGCTACAGTGCGTTAGGCTGCGGGTTGCTCTCCCTGAGCACCTCAATAAGACGTACGACAGTCGCCTGAATCGCCTCCATGGCCGATCTCTCACCGTCTCACTCTTGCTCTGGTGGCCAGGTAGTTGGATCTGAGTAGAAGAAGATGGAGGGTGAGCCGTGGTGAGAGAGTTGCGTGCTTTATACACGAGGATGTCGCTAGCTACAACACAGACAAAGCATAGTAATATGCGAAGCTAGCGACATCACACTTTTAAAAAAAGCACGAGCACAGTGGTTCCATGAAAAGCACGTCTCGATTTGTAGAAAGAGCATTGTCATGGTTCTACAAGACGCTATGTTCTGGACTATGCAGCATGTTTCCACCCAAACGTTCACCATAGAGTCACGGACTTACACAGAGGAAGTGTTGTGCGGTGATAACAGACGCACAATTTTACGGGTACAAGAGGAACGAGCGCCTCTCTATTTTAAAATATTTCAGCTAACACGTTATTTGGAGAGGCACGGCCGTCACATCACATGTGAGTGTGTGTTCCAGATGTTTTCAGTCGCCCGCTCTATTAACAAAAGGAACTCCAAACTTATAGATGATGCACAAAACATGAAAACTTGATGGTTTTTTGAACTTGTGAGTTGCTTCACAGCTGAAGGGCACAAAAACAAGTTCCTGACAAGCTTACAGACAATGCATAAAGTACAAGCTGGAAATCCAAACTAGAAAGCACGCAACAACACCTATCTCTGTCAGCCGGATAACCGTTTTCAACATTCACAGGACAATGGATCCGGCAAATCCATTATTGGACACTGGTTTGTCCAGATGTGTACTTTTTAATCCAAGTTCATATGCCTACAATACCCTGACAATATAAGACGAGCACGCCTAGAAGCCTTGTTGCCCCATTGAAGCACCTCTTCTTGATGTTCATAAAATCCTTTAGTGATGTTGTCTGGGGGAGAGAGAAACTTAAGCCTCATAGTCTTTAACTCCTTTGCATTCAGAATAAAGAACGTTGCAAATTCAATGTTTTTCTTGCAGTGTACATATTTTTCCAGTGTTACTATCTTCAGACAAATGTCATGCTGTTTGAGAAACACCCAGTGCTTGTGGAGCCACTTGTTTGTTACACCTTCCTCACGGCATACTCCTCCCCGAAAATGCTTGAAGAGTGAGAATACTCGAGGACTACAAGGGAAAAGAGAGGCCTCCAATATAGTACACTATGCATTGTATGTGCTTTCAATGCGTTTGGAAACCATTACCTCGATAAACAAGTTCTCTAGGCTAGGAAAGCATCGCATCAAGGGAACAACCTTGTTCAGATTTAATGACATGTGGATAAGCAGGGTCTTCACAGATTGAACCGCCATTGATAGGCTGACTACAGACAAAGCCTGCACCAAGCACATATCATAAAACTAGATGGATAAAAGTTTGCATGACATGAAACTTGGGCAGTGGAACGAATGCAACTAAAGAGTATAGTGCAAAAGGTGAGTACCTCGATAACTGTAGAGCCAAAAACAATCTTGGATTCAGGAAATCCTTTGTAAAAATTGCCCAAACACTCAAGTTTAGGTGCAGAGAAGACAATTATCCGCAACTGTCAGCTCTGAATATCGTGAATCAGCCGTTTAAGTGAGGGCGCATCCTCAACAACGAGTTCACCATTCTCACAAAGGATACAGATGAGTTCAACTTTGGCTGAGTTTATTCTGATGCAGTGGTTCAGGTTATTGCAAACAAGCAGGAGCCACTCGAGGGCAGGGCAACCATGGTTGATTATGCTTTGTAGTGAGACGTCTAATATATCAACCTCCAAAAACGAAAGCCTCTTAAGCAGTGGATGTTTGAACGATTGTGCATACTTATCAGGTATCTGGCAAAGAGCAAATGTGACGGTGTGCAACGAGGAGGAAAACAGCAGCGTGGAAGTCGGTGGTGAGGGCACAGACAAAGAGAATTTGTGTGTTAGTGTGATGGTTTTTCCCACGAAACGTGGGAACATGTAGTAGAACTCGAGAACCTGGAGATTCTTAAGTCTTGGGGATCGAAGCTAGGCGTCGACTGTAGAGGGTCTGCAGTGGAGGTAGCACGCCGGAATGCAGAGGCAATGAACTGCCCCCCTTGGCCGGAGAGGATGGCTTTCGGAAGGCACGAACCATCAACGTCAGGTTGAAAACTGCACCTAGTTCCAAAATATCTAATGCGAATGACATCCTTGCTGGGGAGCATCGAGGCTACGTCGATATGAACTGTTTCTAGGGGCTTAAAAAGACGACCTCCAGGGATCTCACTATACTCGAGATTCAGAGGAGCAGTGCATCATAAAGGACGCCACCGACGTGCGAGGATTTGAGTGCGGCTGCCCTCCTTAGTGGACAGACGGGAAATGATCTCATCGAGGACACCGTCCGGGAGGTCACTGATGCTGTTCGGGAAAGACTCCTGCTTCTCCGAAACATTGAGCCGGCCCGCGCCACTTCTGGCCGCTACCGCCATGCCGCCAGAGGACGGCGTCGCCGGTGGTGCGAACCTCGCCTTCTTGTTTCTCGGGGCACCTGTCCTGATCTCCATCTCCGTCTTTGTTGCTGGGTTCGCACCACCTGCGAGCACCGCTATATGTGGCGTGGATCTAGAAAAACGGCTAGGTCTTCATGGCGAGCGGATCCCGCGTGTGAGGAAGGGAGGGGAGGGGACGTCAGCCAGTTGGACGACAACTGTAAATTATCTTTTTTCCTTCACTATTGCGGAAGAAAACAAAGCATGGTCTTTTTCCTTCTCTATTGCTGAAGGAAACAAAGCACGGTCTTTTAGATACAGAACGCACTATCCTACATGCATCGGACACACACAAGTCGACTAGAGAGAAAAGAGCACGACTCTGCTTTACATCGCCGTTCTCTGTACTGTAAGCAGTTACGGCTTAAACTGAGTCTCCCTGAATTCAAGAATTTTCCGCTGACACGAGCACTCCGTGAGCAGTGCCATTGAGAATAAAGGAACTAGATGCACGGCACTGCCTCTATGATCCAAATGTTTTTCCACGAACATCATGTCTACTTTGTGAGGCAGGGCTCTGAAGCTAGCCTAGGCACGGTTTTAAATAAAGCACATGCACGGTGCTTCCACCACAAGCACGTCTCAATTTCTAGTAACAGCACTGTAATGAATCTATAGGACGCACAGAAAACCTAACCGTCTTTATGACCACTCGCGTCTGCTCTCTTCCTCGCTTATCTTTAACTCTCACTTGGATCCGCCCGTAATGAAGACCTAGCCATCCTTCCAGATCCATGCCACAAATAGTGGCGCTCGCAGGCAGCGCGAACCCAGGAATGGTGATGGAGATAGAGGTCCACTCCGGTGCGCCATGTGAGGGAGTCCTGGACTAAGGGGTCCTCGGGCGTCCGACCTATTAGACATGGGCCGGACTGATCGGATGTGAAGGTACAAAGACCGAAGACTCTACCCATGTCCGGATGGGACTCTCCTTGACGTGGAAGGCAAGCTTGGCGCCCGAATATGAAGATTCCTTTCTCTGTAACCGACCTCATGTAACCCTAGATCCCTCCCGTGTCAATATAAACTGGAGGGCTAGGTCCGTAGACATATATCCTCATAATCATAGTCAGACAGGCTAGACTTTTAGGGTTTAGGCATTACGATCTCATGGTAAATCAACTCTTGTAATACTCATATTCATCAAGATCAATCAAGGAGGAAGTAGGGTATTACCTCCATGGAGAGGGCCCGAACCTGGGTAAACATTGTGTCCCCTGTCTCCTGTTACCATCGACCTTAGATACATAGTTCGGGACCCCCTACCCGAGATCCGCCGGTTTTGACACCGACATTGGTGCTTTCATTGAGAGTTCCACTGTGCTATCGTCAAAAGGCTTGATGGCTCCTTCAATCATCTACAACAATGGTACCCAAGGGGAAACCTTCCTCACTGGACAGATCTTTGTGGCGGCTTCGCACTGCGGGCCAACTCACTTGGCCATCTGGAGCAGATCAAAAGCTATGGCCTGGCCATCAGGTCAGATTTGGAAGCTTGAACTACGTTGCGGATATCCGCGGAGACTAGATCTTCGATGGATTCGAGACCACGGCAGCCTCTCCCTGCCACCATGACGAACATGATGTAAATCTATCATCGAACCATACCCAGGAGATAGTACCTGTAGCTGCTCTGGCCCTAGATCCGGAGCAGATCGCGCCATCCGAAGACGGGAAGCTCAATCCTGCCGCGGAAGCCGCAGACTCAGCGGCATTGGAGCCGCACATAGACCTAACTTCAAGTGACATCTGTGTCACTAGAACCATGGACTCGTCTCCGGCTACAGGTTCTGAACCTTGTGCGTCTGCGTACGTCGAACTTGATCGGTCATCGATCGTCAAATTCAGCTCCGTGGACATCTTTTGGCACTCACCTTTGGGCGACATGTTAAACTCATTAAGAGCACTATCCTTAGTAGAGGGCTCAAAGCCGAACTATATCCGGTTCGATCTGGAGGCTGACGACGGAGAATTTCTCTTCCCACCCACCACCCACTTCATAGACACTATCGAAGACTTAACCGACACGCTCGATTACGGCTCCGAAGACATAGACGGTATGGACGACGATGCCAATGAGGAGCAGGGCCAAAACCCGTCATTTACCAGATGCTGGACGGCCACCTCTTCTTACGACGTGTACATGGTGGATACACCTAAAAGAACTAACAATGATGACAAAGAAGAATCAGTTGAGGACGAACCTCCTGTGATAGCCAATGCAAGGACCCTGAAAAATAAGCAGCAGCAGCTTCAAGCTGACCAAGATCTGCTCAATGATAGATGGACCGATGTCTTAGCAGCCGAAGAATACGGCCTCAAGCGCCCAGCCAAAATCTACCAAAGCACAAATTGCTACCTTAGTTCGACGACGAGGCACCGGAGCCCGTACCATCATCGCGCAATGCGGCTGACCGACCGCCACGTGGTCGAGATAAAACAGCAACTCAAGCTGAACACCAGCCCGCCCCGCCTCATCGTAAAGGCAGAGATAAAACAGGTCGTGGTTATACATATGACCTTCGGTAGGACCTGGACAATAGAGCAGGACATACCAGAAGAACTATGGATCGCGAGGACATGCCTTGACACGTGACGACGACTCTCTATTCGGACGTGACAAGCTTAGTCATGCGCAGGCTGAAAACCGCAGACGGAATCCATCAGAGCTACGTCGCGATGTGGCCCGATATAGAGGCGCCACACACCCTCTTTGCTTCACTGACGAAGTAATGGAGCATGAATTCCCAGAAGAGTTTAAACCCGTGAGTATTGAATCATACGATGGAACAACTGATCCCGCTGTGTGGATTGAGGATTTTCTTCTCCATATCCATATGGTCCGCGGAGATGACCTCCACGCCATCAAATATCTTCCGTTAAAACTCAAAGGGCCAGCTCGGCATTGGTTAAACAGTCTGCCGAAAACTGTATTGGCAGCTGGGAGGATTTGGAAGACGCCTTCCGCGACAACTTCCAAGGTACATATGTCCGGCTACCAGATGCCGATGACTTAAGCCATATAGTTTCACAGCCTAGAGAGTCAGCTAGGAAATTCTGGACTTGGTTTCTAACCAAAAAGAAGCAAATCGTCGACTGTCCGGATGCCGAAGCCCTCGCGTCCTTTAAACATAGAATCCGCGTCAAATGGCTCGCCTGCCACCTCGGCCAACAAAAGCCGAAGTCCATGGCAGCCCTCACGGCACTCATGACTTGCTTTTGTGCAGGTGAAGATAGTTGGCTGGCCCGTAGCAAAAACAATGCAAGCACCGCCGGCACCTCTGAAGCCAGAAATAGCAATGACAGGTCCCGACGCAACAGACACAAGCGTTGAAACAACAGTGATAACACCGTTGATACACCGGTCAATGCCGGATTCAGTGGCTCTAAGTCTGGTCAGCGGAAGACGCCGTTCAAAAAGAACAATTCGGGCTCATCCATCTTGGACCGCATACTCGATCGTCCGTGCCAGATCCATGGCACCCCAGACAAACCACCCAATCATACCAACAGAGATTGTTGAGTTTTTAAACATGCCGGCAAGTTAAATGCCGAAAGCAAGGAGAAGGGATCGCAAAGCAAGGACGACGATGAGGAGCCCCGGCCACCGAACACAGGGGGATAGAAGATGTATCCCCCTCAGGTCAAAATGGTGAACATGATATACTCTACCCACATCCCTAAGAGGGAGCGCAAGCGCGCGCTCAGGGACGTCTACGCGATAGAGCTAATCGCCCAAAAATTTAATCCATGGTTGTCATGCCCAATCACTTTCGATCGTCGGGACCATCTGACCAGTATCCGTCACGGTGGTTCAGCCGCCCTGGTCCTGGAACCAATAATTGATGGGTTCCACCTGACGCGAGTGCTGATGGACAGTGGCAGCAGCCTCAACCTGCTCTATCAGGATACAGTGCGCAAAATGGGCATTAATCCATCACGGATCAAGCCCACAAAGACTACCTTTAAAGGAGTCATACCAGGTGTAAAGGCCTGCTGTACGGGCTCAATCACACTAGAGGTTGTCTTCAGATCTCCGGACAACTTCCGAAGCGAGGAGTTAATCTTCGATATCGTCCCTTTTCGCAGCGGTTATCATGCACTACTTGGATGAACCGCATTTTCCCGATTCAACGTGGTGCCACACTACGCTTATCTCAAGGTCAAGATGCCTGGACCACGCGGCGTCATAATAGTTAATGGAAACACGGAACGCTCCCTCCGCACCGGGGAGCACACCGCTGCCTTAGCAGCAGAAGTACAGAGCGGTCTTTTCAAGCAGAACCTTAATTCGGCGGCCGAGCTCCCGGACACTGTCAAGAGAGTCCGGACTATTCTGCAGCAGGACAGCTCGGCTCGTTAAGAGCTCGACTAGCAATTCAGCCTCCATCCCAGTCCCAACCAAGTGGCGGCAATTGTACCGCGCGTACATAACTACACACTCAAAATACCATGGGCATGGATGGAGGCATAACTAGCTTGTGCTCCACAATACGGCTCGACCGCCCCGGACACACATACTTTCACTATTTCCTTTTTTTCTCCTTTTCAGGTTTCTTTTTCACAGGCCTTCCCTGACGGCTTGACCATCGGTTCTTTTCGAAGGATAAATACACCAAGACGACAAGAAGCATGGACGTACTGGGGAATTTTTAGGTGGTTTGTTTAACGATCCCTTTACCTGTTTTTAGAACCCACACGCAGCTCTCCCTTGGTTAAGGCATATCAAATAGCCTTCTGCTTATTGCACTATTTGTATAAATGCGCTTTAACGCACTAATGAAATGATAATGGAAACAGTTTGCGCCCCAAATTTTACGGCTTTAGCTTACTACCCTTTCTTCTTTTTCTTTCCTAATAACTTTATCAAATAGCACCCGTACACTCTGGTACGTTTCAATTTGCCAGGCGCTTCATAGCGCCCACAACACGGCAACAAAGTCCGAACACTTCTTACAGTATAGTTCGGCACCCCGAATTTAGCACTATATGCATTGGCTCCGAATCATGTCTTTGGTCAATAGTTGGGTTGCCCGGATCCTGTGCTTGCTACCTTACATTCTGTTATATCGGCTAGGGTAGTAAACGGAGAACTACTGTGATTGTGCCCTGGTTTACCCGGAGGAGCACCTCAGTAGAGAAAGCCGAAAACTGACTGTCATGATGCGGCGAGAGCCGGTCAGCTCTTCAGAGGTCTCAAATCTTTAGAGATTTTTTCCGCATTACGCGAGGGATCAATACTTACCCGATCAGGTGTTTACAGCATCCTAGTTCGGATACTAGGGGTTGCGCCTATATTTTTATTGTCAAACTCCTATGGCTAAGTGAGGGTGCTAAAGCCGCATAGTCTGATTGCCTGGTTCGTCACGCTAAACACCTCCTCCAAGGACCAAACAATTGGATCAATATTGTTTAGATTACATCCCGAACACCCCCGTACTACCTACGTGGGGGCAGAATCGACGACTGGCCAACTCTCAGATTTCATACAACACGGCCGCATAGGAGGTGAACTTTTTTAAGTAACAAACATTATATAACATAACGACTTTGTTTCATCATACAAGGCAGAGACAACATGAATCTATTCATTCGAAAATAATGTCTTGCGCACATTGCGTTGCCACAATATGAGACCCCTCCAGGATGTCTTCAAAATACCACCCGGGCGTGTGGTGCTCCTTGCCCTCTGGCGGTCCCCCGGTCGTAAGCTTGACAGTGTCCATCTTCGCCCACCACACGCGGGCGAAGGCCATGCGCGCGCCCTCGATGCAGACCGACCGCTTGACGACATCCAGCAGAGGGCAGGCATTCACCAGCCGCTTCACAAGCCCGAAGTACCTGCCGGGTATAGCTTCAATGGGCCACAACCAGATTTTTAAATCCTTCATGGCCAGTTCGGCCACCCTATGCAGCTCGACCAGCTGTTTTAGCTGATCACTAAAGGGCATTGGATGTTCGAGCGCAAGATATTGCGACCAGAACAGCTTCTCCGTAGAGCTCCCTTTTTCGGCTCGGAAGAACTCCGTAGAGTCAGACAGACTGCACGGCAGATCTGCAAACGCCCCTGGAGAACTCCGAATCTGGGTTAGTAAGAGATACTTCTTCTTCACATATTTGCTTTGCATACTAAACGCCTTACCTGCCGTGATTTTCTTGGCCTCTTGGATCTCCCGGAGGGCGCCCTGGGCCTTAATCCGGGCCTCTTCCGCGCTTTGGCGGGCTGTAGCGAGTTCGGTCTCTCGAGCCGAAACATGGCACTCCAAGGATTCACATTTCTTCACCGCATCCTAGAGCTCTTGCTGGACCTCATCAAGCCAGGCCTCATGCTTCTCACGGGTAGCTTTTTGCTTGGCAGCTTTCTCCTCGACCTGGGCCAAGGCCTGTTTAAGGACCTCAACCTCAGTCACCACTCCTACACATATCATGCCACTACGGTCAATACGCATTGTTTATTCTTTCCAAATATACAGCTAGTCAGTACGTACCTTGCTTGTCTTCTAGCTGCTTCCTCGCTTGGCCGAGCTCCTCCTCGGCCCGCTCCACTCTCTACTTTAGTCTGGAGACTTCGGCAGTGTGTGAGGTCGTGGCCAGCAACGACGCCTCCTTATTCATATAAGATATATTTAGTTAGTTTCTCGAGAAAATAAATTGATCCTCGGTCCGGCTCTTCTTTCCGAACACCGACAATGTCTCAGGGGCTACTGTCTATATTGGGATTTTCTCTTTTGCGTCGCTTACCTCAAAACCTGTCAGTAGGCTGCTGAAGGCTTCGGTTAGTCCGTTCTTGACGGACCGAACCCTCTCAATAACTGTACCCATGAGGATAAGGTGTTCATCCACAATGGAAGCGCCTCGTGGCGCTTCCAGCAAATTATCCGGTGCCTCCGGTTGGACAGAGGTCACCGGCGGAATAGGCACACCCCCTTCTTTCGAAGGAGGTTCCTCGCCGGATTCCGGAGCCATATAGGCCTCCGGACTTGTATTCGGCTGGGGGCCGAACTGAGCAAAGCCCCCATCCCCAGTCGGCATGACGGTCTGCTCCCCCATGTGTCCGGCAGCTGAGGTTTCACCCTCTGGCGTCAGCCAGGCGACCTCCTGAACCTCTCCCTGGTCTGGGAAGGTCCTTTGGGACAACACCTCATCGTTGCCCTTGGTCGTGGGAGAGTGAGCGGCCGACGGTGATTCGCTGGCCATCGCCTTCAAATCCAACGATCCTCTTGATGAGGATCGCAGGGAGCTGTCGTGGGCCGGACTGCAATGGCATAAATTAACATATTAATATCATGAAGCAAGAGAGGCTGTATGCGTGGACATATGCGGGTTTTTAGTATTTACGACGCGGCCAGAGGCTTGTTCGGGGGCGTCACTCCGGGCTGCTGTCGACGTCCCACGCAGAGTTATCCGCAAGGGGACCCTTCCCCCTCTTGGGCACCTCCGGCTCCAGATTTGTGGAGGCCGCCCTCTTCTTCCTCCCCCATGAAGGGGAGAGGTGCTTTCTTCCTCCTCCTCGTCATCGTCTTCGGCGGCGGAGGAGTGAGTATTGTCTTCGGACAACACGTCTGAAGCTCCCTTGCGGAGGGGCCACTCCGGACCCCCTTGGCCTTCTTCTTCGGCGCCTTATAGGGCGCCAGCACCAGCATCTTCGCCAGGAGCGGGATGACTGGTTCCTCGGGCAGCGGAGCCGAACATTGAATCCGCTCTGCCCTCTTTGTACATACCTGAACAAAAATAAAGTTTAGATATCCTCCTTGAAACAAGCAAGTAGAGGATGCGTCTCGAGACATGAAAGGCTTACCGCATTGGCAGAATGGGTAATATCGTGCCCCCGGTCCGAGTCTATGGCTGGGCGTCTCGTTGCCCTTAAAGAGAAACTTACAGGCATCTTCATGAGTGGTTCCGAAGAGCCTTTCCAAGGTTTGGTGCTTCTTCGGGTCAAACTCCCATAACGGGCAGCTTCGGCTTTGGCATGGGAGGATCCGGCAAACCAGCATCACCTGGATTACGTCGACGAGCTTGATGTTTTTATCCACCATGCTTTGAATGCGCGTTTGCAGCGCTATCAGCTCGTCCGACGAAGACCAATTTGGGCCCTTCTCTATCCAGGAGGTGAGCCACATTGGAGCTCCAGACTTGAATTCGGAGGCCATAGCAAAGGTGGCGTCGCGGGGCTCTGTGATATAGAACCACAATTTCTACCACTCCTTGACAGTCTGCACAAAAGTACCCTTGGGCCATGTGACATTGGGTAGCTTGCTCACCATGGCGCCTCCGCACTCCGTGTGCTGGCCATCCACCACCTTCGGCTTCATGTTGAAAATCTTGAGCCATAGTCCAAAGTGGGGTTGGATGCGGAGGAAGGCCTCACACACGACAATGAATGCCGATATGTTGAGGAAAGGATTCGGGGCTAGGTCATGGAAGTCTATCCCGTCATAGAACATAAGCCCGCAGACGAAAGGGTGGAGAGGAAACCCTAACCCGTAGACAAAATGAGGGATGAACACCACTCTCTCGTTGGGCTTCGGGGTGGGGACGATTTGCCCCTTGGCTGGAAGCCGGTGGGCGATTTCTTTCGACAGATACCCGGCCTCCTGAAGCCTGGTGATGTCCTTCTCCCTAACGGAGGAGGCCATCCACTTGCCTTGCCCTCCAGATCCGGACATGGTTGAGTGCTTCCTTGAGGCGGAAAGAATGAGGACTTGGGCATTGGAGCTCAAGAATGGAAGGGCAAAGAAAGAGAGAAGGCATGGGTGAAGAAAAGGGAATCATTATCTCCTTATAAAGGCAGTGAATATCAAGCGCATCCCCACTCGCCTTAAAACTCATGTGTTCCCAAGGGCTGTGTAAATGGAATGATTAGATTACCCATGTCCGTATTGATGAGAATCCCACAATAAGGGGACACGATCTCTGCTTCGACAAGACGTGCCTAAGAAAACCGCGTCTCGAAACGTGGAACGGCAGACAGAAAATGGATCGAAATGATGACCAAGCAGACGCGATGTCACATTACAAAAAGTTGTCAGTGGATTGGACTCGTGCAATATTATATTCTCTGCGGTTGTGTGTGGTACTTGTGTTGCAGATCCGGACACGTTCATTGCGTCCGAAGACTATCTTGGAGTATTCGGAAAGGGGAACCCGCATTGCAATGCCGAAGACAATTTGCGCGCCGGACACCTCGTCATTGAAGCCTGGTTCGGGGCTACTGAGGGAGTCCTGGACTAAGGGGTCCTCGGGCATCCGTCCTATTAGACATGGGCCGGACTGATGGGCTGTGAAGGTACAAAGACTGAAGACTCTACCCGTGTCCGGATGGGACTCTCCTTGACATGGAAGGCAAGCTTGGCGTCCGAATATGAAGATTCCTTTCTCTGTAACCGACCTCATGTAACCCTAGATCCCTCCGTGTCTATATAAACCGGAGGGCTAGGTCCATAGACATATATCCTCATAATCATAGTCAGACAGGCTAGACTTTTAGGGTTTAGCCATTACGATCTTGTGGTAGGTCAACTCTTGTAATACTCATATTCATTAAGATCAGTCAAGCAGGAAGTAGGGTATTACCTCCATAGAAAGGGCCCGAACCTGGGTAAACATTGTGTCACTGTCTCCTATTACCATCGACCTTAGATGCACAGTTCGTACCTTCCAGAGGCCATCCGCATAACATACACCGGAACTTTTTTTAGAGAAGAACATGTCGGTGAAGATGATTTGTACCTTCCAAAGGCCATGCTCTTTGGTCGTGAGAGCACAGTTCACCACCTCTACATTCCGGCGAGCTACCTCCACTGCAGACACTCCACAGTTGACGCCTGGCTTTGATCCCCAAGACTGAACAATCTCCATCTGCTCGAGTTTTACTGCCTGTTTCCACCATGTTTGAGGCAACATGACATAGTGCCATTCTCATGCCCTTTGCTCATGCCATCACCACCAGCATTCAACCCTCAGATTTCCGCCTCTCTCCAAACCATCGCCTTTGCTCTTTGCAAGTTACCAGACAATTATGTACGGGCGCGTAAACTACCTCTGCTCACGAGACTCTCGCTAGTGGATGTTGATGTATCAGACGTCTCATTACAAAGCATCATCAGCTCTAGTTCTCCTACACTCGAGTCTCTACTCCTTGTTTGGACAGTCAGGCACCATCGTATCAGAATAAACTCAAAAAACCTTATAAGCATTGGCATTTGTGGTTACTATGGGAAATTTGTTATAGAGGATGCCTCCTCACTTCAACGGTTGCTTTGTGATGAACATAGCAAGAACTTGCAGATAGTTATCACCTCTGCACCTAAACTGCGGGTCATGGGCAATTTTTTTATATTTTCTGTGAAACCAGCATTGCAAATGACCATATAATTATTCAGGTACCGACTTTCAAAAATATTTTCACCTCCATTCGTTCGTACAAACAAGTTCCATGTAATCCAACCTTTATTCTAATAGTCTTATGTTTTATTCTACATGAAGTGTTTGCCGACAGTCAGCACATCCACAGCGGTTCATTCTATCAAGACGTTATCTATCATCCTGGATTATGACGTCCACGCAGTCTTTGCCTTGGTGCAACGCTTCTGAAGCTTGGAGAACTTGTATATCAAGGTGATGCTTCTCACACAAATTGTAAACACATACCATGCATGGTGTAGAACTCCATTCATAAAAAAACATCACTTACATTTGTATGTAATGGACAAAGTTGTATATGGTCATGGACCGGTATTAGGCACATCTGTGTGTAGACAAAACTAAAAAAAGCTTTTATCACCACGGAGGTTATAGAATTATTCCTTCACTTGCTCTCCCAACAGAATCACTCTCTATGGAGCCTAACCATTTCAAATCTTCATGTATATTTATGAAAGAGCCTCTAATGAAGAAAGTCTTATGAACGACTGTTCTTGTAAGCACCATCACGACATTCGTTTGAAGTCACTGATGCTGGAAAGCTATGTACAATACGAGGAATGCATTCGATTTGTGACATTCTTTATTCTCAACGCAACACAGCTGGAGACTATCAGGATCGAGTTTCTTATTCAAGAAGACTTCATGGAACAATTCTACAAATAGCAACAAGAGGTGCTTCAGTGGGACAAAAAGGCTTCTAAACATGCTTGCCTTAGGTTGTCGCCAAGTTGCAAGCACAGGAACTTGGATCTAAGGCACGCATGCATTGAGCACCTGGATTTAAAGGATCCATTCACTTGTTAGTGCTGAAAACAGTGCTGGAGTGAGATGTTGCCACCACTTTCTAGTTTGGGTTTTACGTAGGTGTGGTGACACAATGCCCATACCTTTTTGCTTAATATGTAAACCTTGCCAACAGCGAACACGGTATTTCGGTCTCTGGCTAAACGGTCTTTTGCTCAACCCATACATTTCATTAGCTAAACGGGCTTGAAGTCTCTGCAGCCACAGCTATGTACATTTGTGACTTTCTGTGATTCAGTGATAAGGGTCACAGGCACGGGCGCCAAAACTGCAAAGGCATCGTGTGGTATTATATAGAGTCATGTTCGCTTGTGTCTGTTTTCCGAATGATTCCGTCAACTCGTTTAGACGGATAGGCACGGACAAGAAGCCCATGGAGACATACTTTAGTATTAGGCAGAGTCACGTTCATGCGTTTATTGCGCAAGCCATACATTTCATTAGCTAAACCGACTTCAAGTCTCTACAGCCACGGCTATGTACGTTTGTGACTTTCTGTGCTTCAGTGATAAGGGTCAGAGGCACGGGCGCCAAATCCGCAAAGGCATCGTGTGGTATTATATAGAGTCATGTTCACTTGTGTCTGTTTTCCGAATGATTCCGTCGACTCATTTAGACGGAGAGGCACGGACGAGAAGCCCATGGAGGCATAATTTAGTATTAGGCAGCATCACGTTCATGCGTTTATTGCGCAAGCCATACATTTCATTAGCTAAATGGACTTCAAGTCTCTGCAGCCATGGCTATGTACGTTTGTGACTTTCTGTGCTTCAGTGATAAGGGTCATAGGCACGGGCGCCAAAACTGCAAAGGCATCGTGTGGTATTATATAGAGTCATGTTCACCTGTGTCTATTTTCCGAATGATTCCGTCAACTCGTTTAGACGGAGAGGCACGGACGAGAAGCCCATGGAGGCATACTTTAGTATTAGGCAGAGTCACGTTCATGCATTTATTGCGCAAGCCATACATTTCATTAGCTAAACGGACTTCAAGTCTCTGCAGCCATGGCTATGTACGTTTGTGACTTTCTGTGCTTCAGTGATAATGGTCACAGGCACGGGCGCCAAATCCACAAAGGCATTGTGTGGTATTATATAGAGTCATGTTCACTTGTGTCTGTTTTCCAAATGATTCCGTCGACTCATTTAGATGGAGAGGCACGGACGAGAAGCCCATGGAGGCATAATTTAGTATTAGGCAGAGTCACTTTCATGCGTTTATTGCGCAAGCCATATATTTCATTAGCTAAATGGACTTCAAGTCTCTGCAGCCATGGCTATGTACGTTTGTGACTTTCTGTGCTTCAGTGATAAGGGTCACATGCACGGGCGCCAAATCTACAAAGGCATCGTGTAGTATTATATAGTCATGCTCGCTTGTGTCTGTTTTCCGAATGATTCCGTCGACTCGTTTAGACGGAGAGGCACGGATGAGAATCCCATGGAGGCATACTTTAGTATTAGGCAGAGTCACATTCATGCATTTATTGTGCAAACCGAACAGAATTGGGATCTGATATGAATACTCACTGTTTACTTTGTGAGGCAATGAGTGGCAGATTTGAGAGACGCTGTTTTTGAAGCGCTCAAAAGGCATGGTCGATGGTATTACATAGAGTCATGCTGCCCACGGAGCTGAACCTTTGTCTTACGCACAGCCACGGGCGTTTACTCTGTGAGGCACGGAATAGCCTATGTGAGATACGCTGTATTTAAAAGCTTATTTCCTTGTATTTAAAACCACGGAGGTGAACTCCCTACGGACACTGTTCCTTATTGAGTTGCATCACGCTTCTTTCATGATGTTACATATATTATTCGATATAAAAGGCATGGACATTCATGGCAGTCTGTGTTTCATTGTTAAGGGTCACAAGCACGGACATAAATCCCTTGAAGGCATGGCATGCTATTATACAGAGTCACACACAGAGGTTTTCTACTTGTATTCCGAATGAGTCGATGGAAACGGTTAGAAGGATAGGCATGCACGTGAGTGCCACGGAGACATGGTTTGTTCTTACCCGGAGTCACATTTGTGCATTTATTATGGAACCCTAACAGAATTGGGTTCAGATGTCAACACTTTCTGTTTTCTCTATGAGGCACGTAATGGCCAATTGCAGAGACAGAAAGAGGCTCACGTTTATTGACGCATTTCCACATGACTGGCGACTACGACATAAAGTAGCATAAACACAAAAAGACATGAAGGTAGATTGATTTCATCAGTTCCTTCATGGCTGCACACAGCACAAAGACAAACAAAGCCCACAGACAGTGGAAAGAGTACAACGGTTGTTTGACAATATTTACACAAAATGCAAACACAAAAAGTTCACAACAACAAATAACTCCCAAGAAATTGACAAACCAACTCAAGACCTATTTTCAGCATGCACATCCGAGTGGATCCGTCAAATCCAGATATTCGACACTTCTGCTTTCTAATTTCGGAAAAGCGGGCCTACAACTTGATGATAACCTAAGACGAGCACATTTAGAAGCCTTTTTGGCCCACTTGAGAACCCTTTGATGCTCTCTGTAAAATACTTCCGTGAACTCTGCAGGAGGCGAGCGAAACTTAATGCTAATGGTATGAAGCTCCTTTGCACTCAGAACAAAGAACCTGGCAAATTCAATGTTACTCGGCAAGGTATCATAATTTTCCAGCGTTACTGTCTTCAGGCAAATGTCGTGATGTTTTAGAACCTGCCCGTGCTTAACACGCCATTTTTTTTCACCATGACAAATGCATCCTACCTAAAAATATACATTTTTTTTTCGCCATAAAGGACGCCACCGATGAGCAAGGATTTGAGTATGGATGCCCTCCTTGATGGGGATACGAGAGATGATCTCACCTAGGACGGCGTCGGCGAGATCGCTGATGCGGTCTGCATGACATCCCTCTTCTTCCTCCTCGGATCGAGAGGGAGCATGGTCGCCGCTTCCATCCCCTCCGACCACCAGCACACCACCAGAACGCGGCGTCGCCGTAGGCGCCACTCTCGACCTCTTGATGCTACGAGCAGCGCTTTCCATCTCCACCTCTGTTGCTGGGGTGGCACCGCCCACGACCAGTGCTCACTGAGATGGATCTAGAGAAACAGATTACATCTTGTCGACCCACGGAACGACTTAAATACCAACGACGGGGAGCGGAGGGATCCACATTAATTACCTCTTTTTTTGTGCGAGGGTCTGGATTAATTACTACTCGTAACAAGTAAATGGTAGGTGGCTGCTTGAAACATTAAATAGAGCCATGGCTTTCAAGGTATGAGATGCACGGTTGAACACACGGACTAGGCACGGGCGTGACTCTCCGTGTTTTAATTATTTACCGCACACATTACTTTGAAGAATCTATTCGACGCCGGAAGCACAATTCTACACTCATCTTGCCTTTGTAAGTTGCAAAATTTTCCATGGGCACGTTGACAATTAAGTAACTATAAAGATCATTTCAAAGTTAAGTAGATTCAAGGCCGTGCCTCTGCCTTGCAGATGATTCTGCCGAAAAGCTCACAGACAAAAGCAAGCAAGTGAAGTGATGACAGAGCCACGGTTTGTCAGCAACCACACACACGATCATGCCTTCGTAGGAAAGTGATAGGAGATGCACTGTTCTACCTGTCACACAGGCACGACCATGGCAAACACACGGTTTTCCATGTACCACACAACGGTCGTGAAGTGATACGACATGCACTGTTCTACATGCCACACAGGCAGGACCATGATTCCACATGCTTCAGTAGCATGCAGAGACGTGATTCTCTCATAAGAAACACCGTGAACCTACTGCCAGGCACTATATCCATTTGTGAAAAAGAAACACAAATACAACTGTGACCCATTGTGTTTGTAATCTTTGCATCACAGAAGCACGGCGTGAAGGCACATGAGGCACGGTTGGACACGCATCGCAAGCACGGTTATGTGCTCTATATTTCAATTATTTACAGACAAGCATTGATTGCAGACCCGTGAGAACACATGAGTCTGTAATTGCTTCAATTATATTCGTAATCAAATGTTCATTAAGTCCTGCAGAGTGACAAGTGACTGTCTGTGTTACAATTGTTTTCGTTGGGAGATTTTAAGTCAAATGCACAAAGGCGACTTTCTTTGTTTAGTAGCGTCACGGTCCTTCACACATGAAGGTGAATTTCCGTGTCTCGGTGTTTCAGGTCACAGGCACGGTTGTCAGGCCCACTAACGCATTGACCTGTTATTATCCAGATTCATGTTTGTGTCTCTTTGTGTTCCAAATGATTCCGTTGACTCTATCACCAGGAGAGGCACAGTAGGGAGGCCTAGGAAGGCATGCTTGCGTTTTACACGGAGCCACGCTTGTGCGTTTATTACGGAAACCCAATGGCTCGACGGGCATCTCCTCATTTTCGGGTGTGAACGCCACATGGCGCCACCCAGGGAACCCAAGGCTTCGACGGGCGTCTCCTCCGATGGCTCTGGCTCTTCTCCCGAGGCCAGGCTCCGGCTATTTAAGCTGGACGGAATCTCGAAACTCTAGCCACACACTCATCCCCCTCTGCCCGCCGCCAGGCCATCCATTCCTCTTGCTGCTCTCCATCCTGACCCTCTCCGCCATGGCTGAGCAGGAGGAGACTACTATGGAACCCCGTGTCCAGACACTGCAGGAGATCCAGGCTGGCAAGGGTTCCTCATCTGTATGTTCACTTTGCTTCCGCTTCATTCGTTTTTCCTTTCCGTCGGCTACTTGATTTAGTTGTGAAACGTGAGTAAGCCAGACGGAGTCTCGAAACCCTAGCCACATCCCTTCCTCCTTTTGTCCGTCTCCAGGCCATCCAGTCATCTTGTTGTTCTCTATCCTGACACTCCCAGCCATGGCTGTGCAGAAAGAGACTACTCTGAAACGCCATGTCTAGTCACAGGAGGAGATCTCGGCTGCCGACGCTTACTCAGCTGTAAGTTCGCTCTGCTTCGGCTTCATTTGTTTTTTCTTTCTTTCGGCTACTTGATTTAGTTGTGAAACATGGATTATTGTCGTGAGCTTCCTCCTAAGTTGACGAGGGTGCGTCTTGCCATCAATCTGACACCTTCTCCTTTGTCTAGATGAAGAACCTGTTCAAGACTGTGGAAGCTCACCTCTCCAACCTCGTGGAGATAAACACAAAGTTGAACGACAAGAATGAAGCCATCATTGCATGTCTTATGGATGAGAAGGTGCATATCAAACTTCAGCACGACAAGCTGAAGCTGGAATCATACGTTATGAAAAAACAGATCGAGGAACTTCGCGCCGAGCAACCAAAAAAGAAGTCTCCCCGGACTAAGTAGATAGCAGCGACCCTGATCATCGTATCTGAAGCTATTAAGCAGTGCACTAAAAGTTTCTTATTTTGTCTTGCGTTACCTTGTGTTGTCATTAACTTTGATAACAAATGTGTTTTGGTTTCCTGGGTCACGTTCATTCCAAGTTTATGGGTACAGATGTGAACATTAATGTAATGACCTATTCGAGAGACGTTGTTTCTAAAAGCACGGGCGTGAAGTCTCTGCAGTCAAGGTTCTTTGAACCAACTAGACTCATGTCTTGTGCACTGATGAAGGCATCGACGTTCCTGCCTTTCTTTGTTTCAGTTTAAAATTATTCTCACACTTCTTCTCTTACGCATAGCCACGGGTGTTTACTCTATGAGACACCGAATGGCCTATGTGAGAGATGCTATTTTTAAAAGCTTATTTCCTTGTATTTAAAAGCACAGACGTGGACTCCATACGGACACAGTTCCGTACTGAGTTGCGTCACACTTCTTTCTTGATTCTACGTATATTATTCGATAAATGCGTGGACGTTCGTGGCTGTCTGTGTTTCATAGTTAAGGGTCACAAGCACGAGCATACAATCTTCAAAGGAATGGCGTGTTATTATATAGAGTCATGCACAAAGGTTTTCTGATTGTATTCCGAATGAGTCGGTGGACTCGGTCAGAATGAGGGGCACGCACCTAACGCCCACAGAGGCATGGTTTTTTCTTACCCAGAGTCACGTATGTGCGTTTATTACGGAAACCTAATAGAATCGGGTTTAGATGCCAACACTTCATGTTTACTCTGTGAGGCACGTAACGGCCAATTCGAGAGACAGAAAGAGGCGAACATTTATTGGCGCAATTTCACATGACTGGCGACTATGACATAAAGTAGCATAAACATAAAAAGACATGAAGGTAGATTGATTTCATCAGTTGGAAGCTCCTTCGTGGCTGCACGCACCACAAAAACAAACAAAGCCTACAGACAGTGCAAATAGAAAAACAATTGTTTGACAAAGTTTACACAAAAAGCGAACTCATAAAGTTCACGACAATAAATAACTCCCAAGAACATGAGCAACCATCTCACGACCTATTTTTCAAGCATGCACTTCTGAAATGGATCCGTCAAATCCAGATATTCAACACTCCTATCTCTTAAATACTGACGCACGTGGGTGCAACTTGGTGATAATCGAAGACGAGCGTGTTTAGAAGCCTTTTTGTGCCACTTCAGAAGCCTTTGTTGCTCTTCGTAAAATACTTCAGTGAACTCCGGGGGAGTGTAGACAAACTTAATGTTGATGATCTCCAGATGCTTTGCACATATAACAAACAACGTCACAATTTCTTCATTACCCCGGCAAGGAATATAATCTTCTAGCGTTACTATCTTCAGACAAATGTCGTGATGTTCGAGAAACTGCCGGTGCCTACGACACCATATGTTTTTTTCACAATGACACCTCAACCGTCCCTAAAATACGACCAATGCTCAGTGAAGTGTTTCTGGAAAAATGGATTATGTCCTGTTGACCCACAAAATGACTTAAATACCGAGGGGCATGAGAGGGGTACAGATTAATTACCTCTCCTTTGTTTTTTCTGTAAATGGTAGATGCCTGCTTGAAACATTAAATAAAGTCATGGCTTTGATTATACAAGATGCACTGTTGAACACGCAAACCAGTCATGGGCGAGCCCCTCCATGTTTTAATTTTGTACGGTACACATACATTAAAAGAATCTGATCCACGCCGGAAGCACGGTCCTACAATCATCTTATCTCTGTGATATATGAAGTCAATGGAATTTGATTCAGATACATTCATATTCATATTGATTCAGAGAAGCACAGAAAGATCCGGAGTAGCATACATAGAGATATTCATAAATAATTTCATAGTAGCACATAGTACCATACACATTGATTCTCATTCAAATCTTACAAAGAACACCACTTATACATAGATAGGAAGATAGATAAATAGATATATAGATACATAGAAAAAACAGATCAGTCATAACGCTGGAAGAAATGATCCCACTTTCCCCGAGTAGCTGGATGAGGAGCCATGACTGCTCTTCTCCTTGCCCAAGCAACAATCTACATGAAGCTCCTTCCGCTTCCGTCACGGAAAACAAGCTCGAGCTCTTCATCGCTGCACTTCCACAGCACCTTATCGGAGAGCCGACGGTTGTACTCTTGCTCCCGCTCATCCTGGGTGGCCACCTCTTCCCTCTGCCCATGCCTCCTCCACCTCCTCCTACTCCAATGTTTTGTTGCCGGAGGCCTCATCTCCATGGCCTCTCCCTCCTCCTGTGTTACATCTCCCAAATTACGATCAGGATCCATCTCTAGGGTTTGATGTGGGTGGCGGCTGATGGAGTGGCTGGGGAAGGATGGCTGGTGTGGGGAGGCATTTATATTGACAAAGGTGAAGGGATGCAATGACCCATTCCAAAGACGCTGTTCTTAAAAGCACGGGCGTGAACTCTCTACATCCACGGTTTTGAATCAGGTAGCCTCATGACTTGTGGACTAACGATATCGTGGACGTTCATGGTTTCCTGGCGTTCTGTGTTTCAGTGTTTCGGCTCACTGGCACGTGTGGAAAGCCCACAAAGGCATGGTCATGTTCGCTTGGGTTTGTGTTCTGAATGATTCCGTTGACTCATTCAGACGGAGAGGCACGGACGTGAACCCGTGGAGTCATGGTGTGGTATTACATAAAGTCACGTTTGTGCATTTACTGCAGAAACATAACATAATTGGATTCAGATGTGAACCCTCACTGTTTACTTTGTGAGGCAATGAATGACCGATCAGAGAGACATTGTGTCTACAACCACGGTTTTGTACCAAGGAGCCACTATCAAATGCATGGAAGTCAAGCAACAAGGGCCACACTTTTAGTAGTAGAAAAAGCACTTTATCAGCTGGTGTTACTCCTTTGTTAGGCGCACAGTAGGGTCGCTGTGGAAGGCACGTTTTTCAAGCAGAGAACGATCATCACGATGCCACGACAAGGTCAAAAGCATGGTTGTGAGTCTGCAGTGTCACGGCTAGAATCCTCGAGATGCATTTGGGTGTGACCTATTGAGTAGAAACTCGGTTGTGCGGTCACCAGAGGCACTACATAACGCCCCGCAAAACATGTTTGGTTGACCATTGTGGTGGCTGTCTGTGCTTTTAGCTCTTTTCATCTCTCTTGTGTCGCAGCAGAGACGCATGGTTGTATTCTTACACCATCCAACTTCATAAAGAAATGGCTGCAAAAATTTACAAGCAAACCTATCGCCCTTATAATATTTTCTTAGCCGAGTAATAAAAATACCTAAACAAGCAAAATCTGTTCTGCTTAAATTTGTTTTTCTACAACTGCACCAAATAAACTTACAAGCCGTTTTTATAACCACAGTACGAGGAGCAAAAACAGTGCAGCGGCTCAAATGCAGCTCCATCAGTGCAAGGCTCAACTGCAGCTCCTCGGCTTGTATGGTAGGTACATACGAGAAGCACTGCTCTACCTGCAACACATGCACGGTTGTGCATGCATTCTGTGCATGATAGGTACATATGACAGCCACTGTCATACATACAACATAGGCACGGTTACACATACAAGGTGCATCTCTGCACTGAAAAATTAAACCTACTTTATATCTTTTAGCCTTGGTGCCACATCATTTTATAGTCCTTCGGCCCGTACAAAGCCGCAAAACCCCACATTTCCTTCATGGATGCACGCAACACAAAAACAGACAAGCCTACACACGGCGCAAAGACTACAACGGTTGTATGATAAAGTTTACATAAAAACCAAGCTCAAAAGAATGCAACAACAAATAACTCCATACACCTGGACAACTAACATAAGGCCTTACTTTAGCATCCACACCAGAACGGAACCATCAAATCTAGATATTCAACACTCCTCTTTCTTAAAAGCGAACGCGCGTGGCTGCAACTTGATGATAATCTAAGACGAGCACGTTTAGAAGCCCTTCTATGACACTCCAGAACCCTTTGTTGCTTTTCGTAAAATACTCTCGTGAACTCTGCGGGAGGGGAGGTAAACTTAATGGTGATGGTCTCCAGATCCTTTGCACTAAGAACAAAGAACGCCGCAAATTTAGTGTAACTCCCGGAGCGAACATAATCTTCCAGCGATACTGTCTTCAGACAAACGTCGTGATGTTTGAGAAACTGCCCGTGCTTACGACGCCATTTGTTTTTTTCACCACGACAAATCAACGATCCCTAAAATATAAATGATAGGTTGAAATACTTAGCGTCTATAAAAAGAGATACAGACCATCGAAAAACCAAATGAAACAATTAGTTCTACCACCTCCGCAGCAAGAAGTTAGACATAGACTTGTCTATATATGGATGTATCCAACAATAAAGCATGTGTAGATACGGGTGCATCAATTCCAGTCAAACTAAGACAAGCATTTTGAAATGGAACGAGTACTACAGTATGCACATTTCTAAAGATCATCACCTCGACAAACAACTTCTCTAGTTTTGGAAAGCATTGCAGCAATTCAACGACGATGTCCACTTTATAATACATGTAGATAAGCAAGGTCTTGACAGATTGACGCATTGTTGTTAGAATGCCTGCCTCCAAACCCTTCATGAAAATCAACAAAAGTTGGATCACAAAACTAATAGAATAAAGGTTGGATTAAATAAAAATTGTTTCCTCACAAACAAAGTGAAGCTGGAAGTATCGTGAAAACTCAGAGACATCGGTTACCTCCAAGTCCTGACTCGGCATGAAGAATAGAACATAGACCATCAAATTAATAGAAAAAACATCAGAACAAGTGCAGCTCTATTCCAGTATGAAGGAAAGTCAGTACCTCAAGACACATCGAGGGAGACACGAACATGAATTCACCCAACGTCTCCAGTTTAGGTGTAGAGACAACGGTTATCGAACAGTCGTCGACCAGACAATCAGCAATAAATCGTCGAAGCGAAGGGGCATCCTCAATAATGAGTTCTCCGTGTGGACAAAAAATGCCAATTCTTACAAGGTTAGACGAGTTTATTGTGATGCAACGACCTCCTCTATTGCAAACAAGCAGGAGAGACTCAAGTGCAGGGCAACTAGAGTGGATTATGCTTTGCAGCAAGGCGTCTGATATATCAAGTTCCATCAGCGAGAGTCTTTTCACCAACGTTAGCTTAAGCGTCGCTACGTAATTGTCTGGTATTTGGCAAAGAGCAAAGGCGAGGGTGTGGAGAGAGGAGGAAAACCGAAACACGGACTCCGGTGCCGAGGGCGTAGATGAAGTGCATAGATCCAGTAGTGTTACCTCTTGTGTTAGAAATCCTGGGAAGAGGTAGTAGAACTCAAGAACCTGGATATTGTTCAGCTTCCAGGATCGGAGCCAGGCATCAATGATGGAGGGTCTGCACTGTAGGTAGCACGCCAGGATAGAGAGGCGGCTAACCGAGCCAGCATGGCCGGACAGAATGGATTCCGGAAGACTGACAACATTACCGACAGGATTTCAACAAAGCCGCATCCCGGAATAGCATTTGCAAACGCGCTCCTCTCTGAAGGCGGACAACTGAGATATGGTCTCGATATGAACTGTTTCTACAACCTTAAAAAGACGTGAGACAGATATCTCACGGTAGTCGAGATTCAGAGGAGCGATGGGCCACAAAGGATGCCAGCGACGTGCGACGATTGGAGTACGGATGCCCTCCTTGATGGGGAGACGAGAGATGATCTCACGTAGGACGGCATCAGCGAGATCGCTGATGCGGTCCGCACGACACCCCTCTTCTTCCTCCTTGGATCGAGAGGGAGCACGGTCGCCGCTTCTATTCCCTCCGATGACTAGCACACCACGAGAAGGCGGCGTCGACAGTGGCGCCACTCTCGACCTTTTGGTGCTACGAGCAGCGCATTCCATCTCCACCTCCATTGCTGGGGTGGCGCTGCCCACGACCAGTGCTCAGTGAGGTCGATCTGGAAAAATGGATTATAGCCTGTCAATCCACAAAACGACTTAAATATCCACGACAGGGAGCAGAGGGGTCCACATTGATTACCTCTTTTTTGACGCGAGGGTCCGGGTTAATTACTACTCGTAACAAGTAAATGGTAGGTGGCTGCTTGAAACATTAAATAGAGCCACATCTTTCAAGGTACGAGATGCACGGTTGAACACGCAGACCAGGCACGGGCATGCCCCTCCGTGTTTTAATTATTTATGGCACACATTCAATAGAAGAATCTGTTCGACGCCGGAAACACGGTTCTATAGTCATCTTGCCTCTGCGAGCGGCAAAATTTTCCACGGGCACGTTGACAATTAAGACACTAGAAGATTCAAGGTCGTGGCTCTGCTTTGTAGATGATTCTGCTGAAACGCTCACGGACAAAACCAAGGAAACGAAGTGATGGCAGAGGCACGGCTTATATGTACCAGACACACGGTCCTGCCTTCGGCATTGCAATGCACTGTTCTACCTGCCACACAGGCACGACCATGATTACATGTGCTTCAGTAGCTTGTAAAGACGTGATTCTCTCACAGGAAACGTCGTGAACCTACTGCCAGGCACTATATCCATTCGTGAAACAGAAACACAAACACAATAGTGACCCATTGTGTTTGAAATCTTTGCATCACAGAAGCATGGCGTGAAGGCACATGAGGCTCGGTTGGATACACATCGCAAGCACGGTTATGTGCTCTATATTTCAATTACTTATAGACATGCATTCATAACAGAAGAAAAGCGTGAGAACAGGCGAGGCACCATTACCACGAAAGCCACGGTTATGCAGCCCCAGAAGCATGATCCAGATTCTGTGCTTAAAAATGTTTTTGTTCCATAACGGCGGGCTTGACCATGCAACCACGAGAGTCACGGTTGAACAATCACCAATGGCATGGCCGTGGCTGCATGTGCCCTTCAGTTATTTTTATCTCTATGTCATGCAGAAGAGAAGCATGCGTGTATGCTTACAACACCCACATTCAGAAACCGACGCGGCTGCGGAAAATAACAAGGAAACCCGTGCCTCAGATATTTTTCTCCGCCGAGTAAAAATACATAAAGAAGCAAAAGGCGTTTTTATTTAAATTTGTTTTGTTTCTATAACTGCAAAAAATTAACTTACAAGCCGTTCTTGTAACCACAACACGAAAAAATAAACAATCGACACCCGCTCGCCCTCCTCACCGATGCTTGCTATTTCATCGCTCCACGTGCGGCCTTGTTTTTGAATGTTTCATGATCCATTCTTCCTTCTTCACCCTTGTGCAACCCCACCCTTGTGCGTAGCTATTCAACCTATTTACCTGTAAAATTAATATACATACATAAAAACAAAGCGAAAGATTGCGGTCATCACTGTTTTTTGCTTACGTCCTATTTAAACTACATTATTACCTTTTAATTTTTCTATTCGTACTGTTCTCCGGTACCAAAAAGTCTCCACTCAGATATTTCCTTTATGGAAATGGATTGCGCAGATTCCGTGCCTTGTCCCGGGCTTCCCTACGCGCATTCTGTGTGCTTGGCTTGTGTGATGTTCGATTATGGCGTAGATGCAAGACTTTGGTAAATGCTTCCTGTTGTCAGTGGGATCGTTGGAGTTGCTGGCGTCTGACGTCTTCCTCCTGGGCTTGGAGTGCATTCTCCTGAGCCGTTTGATGTCCTCGATGGTGTTGTCGACCATTTCATTGACCTTGCCCTCTTCTCCTGCTGCGATTTCCTCTTCTCCTCTTCAATCCTCATCCTCTCCTGGACTTCTGGGTTTCCCGGGCAGTTTGTTTTCCTGTGACCCTTTACTCCACAATGACTGCACTTGGATGCGGCTTTGTTGCCTTTTCCTTTCTTCTCAGAACCAGCTTTGATTCGATCTCCTTTTTTCGTGCCCTTTGAGACACTCATGGGAGGGTTCTCGAGAGTTTCGGCAAGAATCCTGTGTCCGGTTCCTCAGAAAGTGCCGCCATGACTTTTATTTTCATATCTAGCGTACACTCATGCAGCACACTATATGCCTTCTCTTCTCTGCAAGCATTTGAATAGATATCCAACAACTCAGCGTAAGAGAGGCCAAATCTCATAGTTTCATCATCTTGTGCGGTATGCTATCACCTTGACTTGTAGACAGAACTTTCAGACTCTCTGATAGATTCCTGGTCCATTTGGGGATGATGAAGGATTTTGGAAGTTGATCGATCATGCATGTTTGGTCCATCACCTTAAGCACATGGCAGCACTGAATGCCATCCCTACTCATTTCTTGTAGCTGCAACTGTATATTTCCTTTTGCTCATCCACATCTACCCTGAACTCAGACCTGTCAAATTCCTCGCCCAAATATGGTTTCCACTCTCTTGTTCCATGCTCAACAATCCTTTTTAAAAAATACAGCCTCCCCTTTGCCAGGTCAGAGCACTTGTAGTATGTTCGGTTCCGTAGCTCCAGCTGGAATTTCCTAAAAATTTCATTCGTGTATACTTCACTTGCTTGTCTCTCAATCGGAAAACCTGTCTCTAGTGAAGGCATCTTCTCGACAGTTCGGTGTCTTTTCTTGTCAAGCGTCACGAGGCAATTTTGCTGAATCATGTGATACGCACCAACAAACCTTTTTATAGTGTCCTTATGGTCGACGTAATTCTTCCACATTGAATTTGTGCTCTCTCTGGGAGTGGTTGTTGATGAGATAGGATAGAAGTAGTCCTTGAAGTAGGCCGGCACCTAGAAATTTCGGAGTTCCCATACCATGTTTAGGTGTTTGTTGCCTTCCGCCTTGTGCACAAAAATTGCTGCTTTCTAGGAACACTCAAACTCGTATTGATCTAGTGAGTTTTTCACGATTCGTAAATAAATCACCAGACATCCCTGGGTGCTGCACAAACACTACTGCGTTATTTTCCTTCATGTTCTTCCTACTATGCCACCAGCAGAACCTGTGCCTCGTTCTTGGAAGAGCTTCCTTTATTGCAATCTTCATCGCTTGGTCCTGGTCTCTTATTATGTATTTCGGCTATTTTCCTCCCATTGCCTCGACAAACGTGCTTAGGAGCCACTTGAATGACCCTATTTTCTCATCCTTCAAAAGGCCTACTGCAAACAGGATGGTCGACCCATGGTTGTCGACACCTATAATTGGTGCAAATGGCAAGCCATATATATTGTTAGAGAATGTCGTGTCAAAAGACACGAAATCTCCATATAGCTCATAATTCATCTTGCACAAGGAGTCTGTCCAGAACAGGCTCCGCACTACATTGTTCTCTATCTCTTCCACATGGTGGAATCCCAGACTCTGCCTCTGCATATCGGCAAACAGTTTCATGGTGTCCTCAATGTCAGTACCGCGCTCTCCAGCCCTGTCTCGGCATGCAATGTTGGTTATATCAATCGTGTCGAACATAATTTCTCGCCTCGGTTTCCCCATGGTAGTAAAAATCTGCATAACCTTCCTTGGTTCTAACCTCGCCTTCTGGAACACTTGTATAAAGAATTTCTCCTGAGGTGTCATCTTCTTATAGCATCTCATGAACTTCAGCATCCAATCAGATGGGTGAAGTTGGTGGTTGTTCTCTAGGCGCATGTTCTTCAGATACCATTTCCTCCTATCTATATCCCTCTTGGCTGTTATTTGGACCGGGCATCTTGTACGGATCAAGCAGTTGCTCCTTCTTTCCTTAACATGTCTCTCAATTGTCTTATTCTGCCCTTCCTTGGTGCACTGGAACACCTGCTTATCAAGCTGCCCATCATATGTCAATCTTCTGCTCGTTGATCGCTTAGTAGCAAAGCCGACCCTTCTTGCATATCTGCAGAAAAAGAAAAAGCACTCATCCAATGATCCGAATACCATACCACCCTCTGGTTCTAGTGCTTCGGTGACCTCCTGAATCGTCGGGTATATGCCTTCTTTGAACATGTCATCCATTTCTTTCTCTACAATCGTCGGCGGTGCCATGATGATTCTGTCTACCGTGTCTTCATTTGTCTAATCGCATTCACTTCTGATGACATCAGTTTCATCGCCAGCCACATGTCCACTTACAACGGAGTTGTTGCTGCTTTGTTGTTTGTCACATGCAGCAGCGTCGTTTCTGCATGGCACGGTCAAATCCATAAATGATTCTGCTTCTCCACTGTCACATTGTGGAATGCTCCTCCCTATTTCTCCGGCACTCATGCATCCAAGAGAGTGTGCTGCTTCTACCATGCAATCTGTGCTACCGTTGTACACTACTTGTTGCTGTGAACGTTGTGTTCCCTTCATGATGGATGGAGGACTATGATATTTCTTTGCCTCATCTGTTATCCCCTCCGCCAAGTCCTGAACCATGGCATGAAACAAAATTAGATGTCTAGAGCAGCATATGCATTTTTTTAATTTCTAAACAAAAGATTTATATGATTTATCAGGGCTCGTCTGGTATACCAAAATGAGACCCGTGCCTTTTCACCAAGTATAAGTGGTATACCAGAGGCACTGTTCAAATTATACCCAGCAGCATGGATGTGACTATGCTACACATACATCTGGACCAGAGGCACGGTTGTGCTTCTGTTTGCACCATACAACAAGAGAGGCACAACAATAGTGCTTCTTGTAGCATCCTATATAGGAGAACAACTGCACATACATCCATACCAGACGGACAGCCGTCCCCTATTTTGCACTTTACCCTGCCCTTCCATAAAACTCTCTGTGTGTTGAACTGAAAAAGCATAGTTCCGACATCACCTTTGTTTTCCCATGCCTCTCTTGTCCAGGAAAATTGGCGACAACCTCCGTGCATTGGTGATTTCGCTGACGATTCTGAATGCCATTAGAGATCCTTTGGAAGGACCCCTCATGTTGAACGCCACAAGAGATCCTTTCAAAGGCCCATGCCTTATGTTTTCATTGAACCGTGGACTACCGTGATACTTGCTTCCTTGCTCATACACTTGCATGTGCAAGATACTATAATTTAAATATACCGGGCAAAAACAAAGAAAAAATAGCTCACAAAAAATATACATTTGCTTTAAATGTTGTTGCGCGTTCGTATTTGCTGTCATCTGTATTGCTTTCTGGTGCTGTTGTACTGTAAGGTTTATTCCTCCTATGTTTGATTTTGTCGTTGGGCTCTTCTTGTTTGTGCAAACCGTACTGAATCCTTGAACACCAATTCTTTTGTTGCCAATCATCCTTCTGCTTGCATCAAAGGAAATTTTGTTACCTTGTATCTCTTCATTATGACTGCCTTCAAATGTTGGGTCGTCACAGCGCCCGCTCCGCGCCTTTGTGGACATATGTGTCTTGAAACAAAAAAATAATTATAGGAACATGCGAGTATAACAAAGAATTAGCACGTAAAACTTCTACCAACGTTCAAAATCAGCGTTTCAAGTTTTCACCGTTACCTACATAGTCTACTTAGTTGAGTCTCTGATGCTTACAATACTCCTCTTCGCAGGTGTCTGTTGAACACCATGCTCCTGGTTGGGACGTTTGCCAAGAACTTGCATCCCGCTCTTGACTCCAATTATTCTAGCCTGCAGTGTGCCTGTTGGACGGCATCTGCATCCTTGATCTTCTTCTCGTTTTGTACTAATTTTTCTCTTCCACCTCTCGATACTCAACTGTAGAGTAGATGCACAGGATAAACAGATATTACAACATTCATCTAGGAGATATTAATCATTTTTTTGTTAATGATCTACTCTTTGGTGCTCAGTGGTGGCACCTTGACAGCAAACGTTCCAGAAATGAAAGACCAAATAACCACAAATGCTAATGTTCAACTGACTTACTATTACCTTCCTCCCATAATCCTTGCCAATATCGTTCAAAGATCGACCACTCCTATTGTCCTGATCAGATGATGCAGTCCTGAACATCTGCCGAAAAAATAGACGTAATAAAAATAAAGGTTACACACCTGCAGCCTCAGTGTTGAAACTTTTCCAAGTCGATCTCAATCATTCTTACTAACCTTTCACACTTACCACACAATAGCTATATATTTTAGTTCTATATAAATGAGATATATAAATATATACATATATTAATTTTTAATTAAACTACAACCTCAACCAAAGTGAGGTCCTCTGATGCTAGTTTGCTTGTGCAACACATAACACAAAGATAACCATGAATCCCGACCACAACGAATTCATCAACATCGTACACCCAAGTAGTTCTGTACTATGCATTCCAACCTCGGATATTTCATCAGCACCATCACAGTGATTCTAAGAAGTAACAGCTAGCGAACAGAATTTCTGTATGCAGCTTCCTAAGGACCAACTTAGGCAGTAACATCGTAATACTTTTCAACAGAAGCGCAATGTTGAATTAAGAACCACACTACCTACCGCCGGAAAAGAAGGACTCGGAAACTGAAAAACCATCCAGCATGTAGCATGACAACAAAGATATAATGAAGTGACGTTTCGACATAGACCCAAAACCAGCATCGCTCAAATTGAATCTTGTGTATCAGGATTTTTTTACTAATCTTTGATTGTCGAATCTTATGCGCTGATTGTTCGAAAGTCACACCTTTCGAATTTGTGGGGGGATCTACTGCCCTGCAGTCTGTCAGCAATCTCCTTGGATAATTTTGAATCTCAGAGAGAGAGAAGAGAGAGAGGGAGAGGGAGAGAAGGAGAGAGAATGAAAGAGCCTGCTTTGATTTTTTGCGTGCAAGAAAAGACTCACCTGGTAGGTTGGGTAAGTTGACGCATGAGAGATGCACATGTTTTTCGGTGTGACGAGATGTGGTAGGTCGACTTCACTTGACCGTCGAACTGACAAGTGGGCTCTCAATTACTATTTCCCCTAAGTCCCTCACTAACTTGTGGGGTCGATCGTATTGAGTCCTAGGAGGAGTACCTCCATCTCGCGTGAGAAGATGTGGTAGGTGGACTTCATAGTCGTACTAACATGTGGGCTCTCATATAGTTCCTCTAAGTATTTAACTAACTTGTGGGGTCGTTCGCAGATGAGTTCCAGATCTCTCTCCATCTAGCATCGGTGGCGACAGGCAAAGCATATTCTAGCTCTCCAAAGGAAAACTTACAGTCTCGTCCTGATCCCTCCACAGAGCTCGCTCGTCACTGAAAAATTATCGGTCTCCCTCATCTCACTTGCCGTGGATCTCCTGTTCAGGTAATCCATTGCTTCCTCACCATCATTATGCCACCGATTCAATGTTTGAACAAAAAAATTACCGGTGCTAGCAATTCTGTGGGCTGCGTACACCCCGCATGTGCGCAACACAATAGGTGGGGTGCGATTTAAATATCGGTTCCGGATCTAATTATCTTCAGCTGGTCCGTGCTCAAACTGTTGCGCCGTCTTAATGGGAGAAGGGTTATGGATTTAAAATTAGGACTCAACTGACCTCACTTTAATCATGCCAACTGCATGCTTGCGCCGTGGTTTTGCTAAGTTGATTTATATCTCCAGCCATGCAAAACTTAAGCACTCTCGTGACCACAGATTATATTAGTTGTAGAGGTCAATGAAATTGCAGTCAAAATTCACTATCCTAATCCCTAACATGAGGTCACAGGTCAAATGATTATATAGATCCGCAATCTATAGCGGGTATCCAAAGGACTTACATTCATTTTTGCAAAGCAGTTACTAACTCAGAGTTAGAATCCGTCTTAGCTAACCAAGCTATTGATGATGGTCTCACATGGACTGCTAACAACTATCTTACATAGCTGACCTGGTAACGATGATGTCTCATGACCTCTTATGTAGAGTTTGATGAGATGGACTCCACCCCACAGCTGTCGGAGACTCAGTCTCAGTCTGTCGATGCCACAGAGATTGTCACCCAAGATTTCATGGTTCATGACCACCTAGAGACAGAGAGACTAAGGATCGAGTTAAAACGTGTAGCGCACAAAAAGCTTGTTGAGGAGTACATGACAAAGAAGCAGCTTGCTGCCTCGAAGTAGGTGTTTTTTATCATTCATCTCGCGTGTGTCGATGAAATTTCTTTGGAAATCAATGCCTCTCATTCTATCTGCATTTTTAATCACAGCTTAAATATTTGTCTCTATTTTGCTGACTCGGCGTTTATATGTAAGCTTCTCCCAGAAAAGCATGTGGTTCAACAATACATTTGTTAAAGGTCATTCCTTATCTTTGTCCATGGACCTGTTACAATGGGTGAATATGAAGAAGAGTTCAGCACAAAACTTAGCTTCCAGAAATTCATTACTGTCTGTGAGAAGCTAACAAAACCACAGAAGCAGCTTGCTAGAGATATTGGTTTTGGATACCTTCTAGATCTATGCTGTCGCGAGCTTCCAAGGTGTTTCGTTCGCTGGCTTGTTCGCTATTTTGATTGCCCTTCCATGTGTTTCATACTGCCTAGAGGATACATATTCCTTATCAACTCATACACCATGCACCGGATCTTAGGAATTCCACTGGGCGGGCAGATTATCCCTAGAAAATGCTCAAAAGCTTTCAGATGTCAGGTTAAGTCTGAAACTCGGTGTGCTGGGCACGCTCCAAACATCAGAGAGTTAACTGATCTCATAACCCCGGAGCTGACAGGAGAAGTGTTTCAACGGGTGTTCGTGGTGTTTGCAACAACAGTATTTCTACCAACAACATATCATTGTGTTAGCCCCGACTACTTAGCCGCTCTGGAAGGACCAGCAAGTAACATATCATCATATGATTGGTCCAATGCTGTCACAGAGAAACTGGTGGCATCACTCCGGACCTTCAAGGACAAAGGATTCGCAGGCGCCCTGTGTGGCTGCCTCCTGATTCTAGTGGTTCATTCACTAACTTGTACATTTCTTTATACCCACAAGCAACTACAAGAACATGATTCATTTTTACCTCTCCCCCCCTTGTAGATAACGTATTTTGAGTACCTGGATACGAAGATTATGGACCTGGAACCTGACACTCATGCAAGACTTGTCATGTGGGACACAAAGGCCATTAAGAATTATGCTAACGTAGACAGCCTGTCAACAGAGGACATAATTTTTGGAAAACACACGGTGAGTCAACTTTTCATCATTTTCCTTTGGCGAAGTTTTCGACTCAACATAATGACTTAGCTACCATGTATAAATTTGACATGATTGTAATTGTTTCCTTCCTCATGCCAGCTGAAAGACATTAGGCGCACGCCTTTCCAACCACCGCCTGGCTTTCAGGCGCCATTTTTCCAAATGAGTCCTAGACTAGAGGCCTACATAGAAGAATTTGTGCCTCAAGAAAAACTTTCTTCCGTAAGTGATTTCCAGCTTCTGCACTTGATTTTATGTTTGAAATGATGTTCCCTAAGTTTTCACGAAACAAATACAATGTCCTCCCTGCATTAGCTAATGTGTGTTGCCATGATGCTTTAAACCTCCACTTCACTACGGCGGGTTACAAATACTTCACAAAGTAGGTTACGAGTGTTCATCCTGACAGTTTCCTATAGTACGTTTATTGTGCTTTTGTGTTAAAACTAGAAGTGCTTCCTATAGTACGTTTGTTGTGCTTTTGTGTTAAAACTAGAAGTGCTTCCTATAGTACGTTTTGTGTGCCTTTGTGTTAAATATAGAAGTGCTTCCTATAGTCCGTTATCTGTGCTTTTGTGTTAAAACTAAAAGTGCTTCCTATAGGACGTTAGCTGTGCTTTTGTGTTAAAACTAGAAGTGCTTCCCATAGTACGTTACATGTGCTTTTGTGTTAAAACTAGAAGTGCTTCCCATAGTACATTAGTTGTGCTTTTGTGATAAACTAGAAGTGCTTCCTATAGGACATTAGCTAAGCTTTTGTATTAAAACTAGAAGGGCTTCCTATAGGACGTTAGCTGTGCTTTTGTGTTAAAACTAGAAGTGCTTCCCATAGTACGTTAGATGTTCTTTTGTGTTAAAACTAGAAGTGCTTCCTATAGCATGTTAGCTATGCTTTTGTGTTAAATATAGAAGTGCTTCATATAGTACATTAGCTGTGCTTTTGTGTTAAAACTAGAAGTACTTACTATAGGACGTTAGCTGTACTTTTGTGTTAAATATAACACTGCTTCCCTGCGGCAATAGGTCAACCATGCTTCGTACAGTACGTCGGGTGTGCTCTTTCAAGGAATGTGTTGACCATGATTCATGGACTTTGTTAGCCGCGCTTCCCGCAAAACATCATCTGTGACTCTGCGCACATTATTCCATGCCTTTTCTGTGATTCTTGACAAAACGTACAGTAGGTCACAAGATACTTTTCATTTTCAGTATTAATAACTTTGTTTCATTTTTGGTATTAAAAATTTCTGATATTTTTTTCAATTCTAGGCCAAGGTGAAAATTGCCAAAGTTATCAATGAAATGTACACAGAACTTTTCTCGCGGTTTCAACCAGTTCTCGAGCAGATATTGGAGAAGCTCCTTTCACTTGGTAGGGATCTTAGTGCAAAAGAAACCAAGACCTGCGACCGGGGCGTTTATTGTAACTTGCAACAGGACAACTCAAATGAAAAAGAAACTTTTCCATCACTCCCTTCAACATATTCTACGCTTCCAAGTTCTAGCACGACAATCAGTCAAAGTTCTTCCAGTAGTGGCTCGACCAGTGTCCTTCACGCCACATCATACTCCCTGGAAAAGTTAAAGGGTTGTTGCGATACCCCTGACCCAGACTCCCAGAATCCATACGATAAACAGCAGTCCCAAATTTATCTATCTTCATGCCTAAAATCATCAACTCAGATTAAGTTGCTACTGGAGGTGAACGAGATCGACCGCAACAAAGAGGACATTGATGAACAAGCCAAGATTCATCTGGACAAAGTGCATAACCATCTGCACAGCTGCCTTGATGGCTTGTCGGTTCATGAGCCCTTCATGCCAACATCTGAGATGCTGGAGAGCGGGGCAATTATAATGATAGGTGAAAATTAGTCTGAGTGTTTGGTACCGACTAAAACCCAAAATTCTGCTGGAAGATCTGCAGACCACAACTCTCTAACAAACCCAATGGAAAAACTTTTGGAGGAAACAACAAAACCTACTGCAACAGAAACATCAACCTCGCCCTTTGCGGTTCACAAACAATTACTGACTGGTCCAATCTCAACCGATACACTTGGAGCAGCTGTTTATCACATTGGGAAAATGTCACCAACTACTGCACAGTCTAGTGGTTCTGATAGCGCTCACAACAACTCTTCAACCAACACAAAGAGCGTCATTGTATCCCAACCTGCACAAAAGTTAAAAAATGTCACTGGACAACGTTCTTCTTCGCTGCCAGAAGCTAAGGTCCATCTTGTTTCAACTTTGAGTGATGAGAAGAACATTGCTGAAACAGAACGCACAAGAGCTACTTCCTCCCTTGCTCCTACAGTAGAAGTTCCCAGTGATTCTGCCAGCGGTTCTGGCTCAGTACTGGACACGGGAAAAGCAAATCCATCCACTAGTGATGCTCCATTGGTTGCTGCCGCATATATCAATGCGGAAGACAATAACATTGCAAAAGAACATGAACAATGTACTAAGCAACCATGTATTGATCCCATAGACAGCGTCCCTATTACCACAAGCGCAGATCCGCCAGAACCAGAAGCACAAATGGCAGCTCACAAGAGGTCCTTACAGCAGTCAGAAGATCCAGGAAAAGAGAGTACGACGCCTCCTATGAAAAGAGTTAGGATACTAGAGCCTCCTCATAATTCAACAGAAACTGCAACCAATCAGTCTCTACATGCTGACAACTGAAGAGCCCTCCTTGATTGTGGATTCATTGATGATGATGAAATATGGTCCGACCCATCTATCTATGAACAACTTGACAGAGTCATTGAAGAAAAGAAGAAGCAAACCTTTCATAACCAAGTAGCATCCCAACAATGCCAACTTGATACAGTCTCGCACTTGGCCAAGAATTCAAGCTCGTCAGCAAGATATTCACTTTCTAACTATCCAGAGCCACCTATACCCAGCAGATCAGGATCAATGTTAGGCGGTAGCCACCTCTCACAGGTTTTGATACGTCATACTCTATAGGTTTAACTCAAACCATCTTGTCCCAAAGTTTGCCAGCAACTCCTTTGTCCCAACACTACCACCAACGAGTTCCTAGTCTCAAAAACCACTTCTACCGACCTCGTGGTGCTCAGAATAACAGCGGTTCAAATAGCAGCCAGCACTCACCTTATGCAATGAACAACCAAAGTCACAAGCAGTACCAGCAGCAAACCTCTGTACCTAATGCCCACTACCCCCAACACAATGATGTTCAGAATAACAACACTCCACGATGCCAACAACGCCAACACCAAGAGCAGAACCATCAGCAACCACGCCCAGGCGAGTCTCATGCACAAAGTTACAGTGCCTTGCAACAACAGTTCAACAACAAGCGGTATTCCGGCCATCCTCTGCAGCATTTTCCAACAGATATTCCTTCGAGCTCAACCGGTGATCCAACTGTCAGAACATTAGAACTACGCATGCAGCACCAACCACAAGGCGTAATGGTCCAAAGAAACAACAATTATAATGAGGGTCATCTGCAACTTAGTAATGGTCAAATGAACTCCAGTGGTCATGTCTTATAGCCTCATCAACATCATTCTCAACTAGAGCGAACTCGATTCACTCACCAAGGGAATGACCATGAAGATCACTGCCAACTTTTGGAAATAAGAGATTCTAAAATGGAGGAGAAAGAAGTGTATGAAACATTCATCGACAATATGCCAGGCGTTAGTCAAAATTATAGGTAATGAATTGGTTGTTCCTGTTACAGTAAAGTTTTGGTCTCTTCTTTTACCACTGTAATGTATTCTGCCTGAAGCTCTCATATTCAAGTGTTTCGGCTCGATTCTTCTACTATTGTAATTGAATACTGATCACCTCTAATGTTAAATAAGAAAATCATATGATTTAAAATGCATTTATTTTTTTGGCAGCAAGAAGATATTCTTCGTCAAATGATGTTGGGCCAATCATCGAGCTTTAGGTTTGTCAATGAAGGTATACGGATATATCAACTCATTCGTGGTTGACGCTTACTCAGTGTTGCTGATGAAAGAACAATTCTACGCACCGCCAACATTTGTGCACAAGCATATAATGTACATGCATGCTTCTGTAAGTTCTTGCTTCTCATAAATAATAATAACAAACCACATTTACTACTACTACCACGCTGAGTGACACAGCTTCAATTTTCTGCAGGATAAATTTCAAGT